>NW_017306768.1:792685-849599 GCF_000935625.1 Nanorana parkeri | reverse complement strand
CCCAATTAGTTGTGAGGCATTGAATGCCCTGCAGCTACACACCACAAAGGCAACAACTGATTGAGCTGGGGGGTGTCGGTGACAGTTTTGGTTGGGTGAACCTGGCTCACACCGTGACCCTGCCCATCACTAGTGGAGATTAATGTAAAGATTTGTGTAGAAGTGATCGCAAACAAATAATTCATAATTGATTCATGTGGAACTACCCCCTCCTCTCCTTTACAGCCAGGGAGGTGCCATCTTAGCCTCTATTTGGAATTGCAGTTGCCATGGTGCTGCACATGTGATCAGCTACGACACCAGCCATTTGAGGGCTTGAAAGTTCGGTTGAGAGCTAAAATAAGCACACTGGTAAACTCGAGAGTTGGCATGCCTGTTTTGGGAGAGGAGTCGTTGGTGGGGAAAGTTCCTCTTTCAAGTGACACTAAGCTCAGGACTTAATTCTTAAAAATGCATCAAGTACCTTAACTATTAACAATGGGGGGGATTTATCAAAACTGGAACAGATTTGCACTGCAACAAATCAGCATCTCTGTCTCATTTTTAAATCTTATCCTGAGCAAACTGAGGAGAGCTGCTGATTGGTTGCTATGAGCAACTGCTCCAGATTTGATAAATTCCCCCCAATGTATCACTCAGCTGTAGATCCTCAAAAATTCTCTGAATTGGTGCAGACACTGTCCTTCCTTCTGGAGGGTGGCTACTTTTGTTCCCCATGGTCCCTGTGTGTGTTGTAAAGTAGCCACCACTCCAAGCTCACTGTGATAGACTACAATGTCACGTTTAGTTTACTAATTTGTATTGCGATTGTAGTCCATCACGGGAGCAAGCTTGGAGTGGAGACTACTTTACAACACACACAGGGACCATGGGGAACAAAAGTAGCCACCCTCCAGAAGGAAGGACAGTGTCAGCACCAATTCAGAGATGACTTGCGTATACACAGCTATGCCCTGGTTCACACCTAGGTGTATTGCATATGCGCGTTTGTCGCGTGTTTTTTTTTACCGCGATTCGCGGTAAAAAAATCGCGCGACAACCGCGCGTTTCTGAGGGCTACTTGGCTGTATCCCAATGGAAACACGCAACAAAAATGGCCCAAAGTAGTACATGTACCTTTTCAGGCGTGGGCCGTTTTGTAGCGCGTTAGGGACGGGCGGAAATACGCCAAGGTGTGAACCAGACCCATTGAATACAATGGGATTTAGATGTTTGAGCGTTTTGTAGAGCGTTCGTCGAGCGTAGAACGCGCTACAAAACGTTCAGGTGTGAACGAGGGCTTAGTGATACACAAATAAGATACATTTTTGGTAATAGTTAAAGTACTTGAATGCATTTTTAAGATTTAACTCCTGAGTTTAGTGTCACTTTAACATATCAAACCATGCAAAACATGGTATTGGTTAAAAAATACCATGTATCAAAAACAATGTATTGGATCGACCTTTCAATGGATCAATGTACAAGCGATTGTAATTCATAATACAAAAAAACCTAGTAACATAGTATTTGAGGTTGAATAAAGACATAGGTCCATCAAGTCCAACCTATTGCATGCATATGTATGGTTCTGCTGATGTGTGTGTATGAATAGGTCCATGTACCATCTCATTCTTAAGAATATCTGTACCCTTATATATCCAAAAGCTTCTTGAATGATTCAACACTCTTCGCTGAAATCACTGCTTGTGGCAGCGAGTTCCAGACACTAACCGCTCTAACTGAGAAGAAGCCCCTACGCCCCTTGTGCTGAAATGTTTTCTCCTCCAATTTTAGGTGGTGGCCTCTAGTCTCTATGACATTGTTAAATATAAAGTACTGCTGTGCTAAAAAAAAAAAGAAGTAATTCATATATTTCCTAATTAGCTATGTACATCACACATATCAATCAAACTCCATTACAAACTATTGCAATCATAAACATCTGTGCTAGCAGTAATAACTCAGAAAAGGGCTTTTGTGTCCATTAATCATAAATATAAATAAAGTGCTGATTTCAACCACAAAAGTGCTTGTGTCAAAATCTGTCACTGGGTGATGTGGGCGGAGCCATGTACAGCCGCGCCGAATTCAAAAACTGACAGCAGCCTGCAGAGAGAAGAAATCCACGATTTAGGTGTAGTGGTGGGGGCTGTGACCATGTTTCATGTTGCCCTCTGAATATGGGTGTAACATAAAACATGGTATTAAAAGTAAACTTAGCCTTTAAAATATCAAACCATGCAACACATACAGAAATGATCTATGAAAAAAGATAATTTATTCAATATGTATTATGTTTGGTTCTCTGACACACAGATCAATTATTGTCAAAATTCTGCCAAGACCAATCAACTTGCCAAAAATCAAGTTGATTGGCTCAAGAGTTCACCTGAATTGATGGAATGGTGGGTTTGTGGTTTACGATTCTCATTCAATTCATACATTTTAGTTGATTGATTGCATGATCATATCGATATGTGTGTGGCCACATTAACCTCCCTGGCGGTATTCCCGAGTGTGGCTCGGGGGAGCCCTCTGCTGTACGTGGCCGGCTGACACCGGCATCCGACTTTTAGTTTAGTTTTCGGGTGGGAGACGTCGGGAAATTCAAAAGTGAAAACATGACATTTACACAGAATACACACAATACAATGTAATCTGCTATAATTACATATAATTATCAAACTATTTCACTTCAATTTTGTCCCTAGAGATTTGACCACTGCCCTGCCTGACACTTTTACTTTCTGCCTGGAAACTTGAGAACGTCCATGGCATCCAAAAAGCGTCCCTTTAGGTCAAAAGCGGTTTTAGACCAGGTAGAAAACAGCAATAGTGAATTAGAATCACTTGCAGAATTGAGTGATAGCGATTCGTGGAGAAATTCGTCACCAGACACAAAGTGACGACAGCGACGATTCTGCGACCGAGCTCAGTGATGTGCGAACTTGGTGCTCTGTTGACTGTGGTACGAATCAGGCAGTGCTCCCAGAATTCCCATTTACTGGACCATTTCAAAAAAATTATTATATTATTTTTTAAAAGCAATGTACCGCTTTGGCATGCAAAAATACTGCATAATCAGATCGCCATGGAGGTTAAGGGGGAATTCGCCCCTCTTTCTAGACTTTTCCTCTAACTTCCTTTTCTTCTGGACAGGAAGTTTACCACATGTACAATGTACACTGCGTTAAAGGAGACCATACGTGTTTGGTCTGCCTGTGTGGGTACCTGCGCAGGTGTGGGGTCACGTGTGCTGGTGCCCGTGACAGAATACTGAGCCCACATACGACCAAATCAACAACATGGGGACCTGCAGGCTTTTTTGAGCTTTATTTTGTTTCCCGGTCTGTACAATTAGCATGGATCTAACTGCTGGTCCTTTTGGGGGTGTTCAGCCCTTGACCAGGAAGGGTCTCGCTGCGTTCCCCGAAGTACGTGGTGACCTGGGTCGGGTGGCCACTGCTTTGGGGGTAACTGGGTGGCTAGCTGATTGCACTGTCGGTCCTAGTGACCCCCCATGCTGCTTAGAGGTGGTATGCCCGCTGAAACCTGGGCTCCTCAGTGCTGGGGGGTGTACGCCGCAGACACCAGGTGCCCATTGCCTTCCTGTTGGGATTCCCACTGGCTTGTGGAGGTTGCTGCCGGATCCTGATGGTGGACTGCTCAGCCTGTTGCCTGACCCTGGTGGGGGTGTGCTCGACCGGACCCTGGATTTTGGCCATGGTACGAATGGAGGACTTGGCGGCCGCGCAGGCCTTCGGTGCCATTGGACCTCGCTGGCACGTTTGGACTTTTGTGGAGCATCCGGAGCCCGCTCCTTGAGGCGTGCTGTGCGTAGGTGTGGGGTCACCTGTGCCGGTATCCCTGACAGGTACTGTTTAGTATTGCAGCATGCTTGATGCAGACAGGAGCATTAACATACATCCCGCGCAATCACCTGCACAAACCTAACTCAAGTTGGAACAACAGTAACCTTTCATGACCTCTTTGATAAGTCTTTCTGGACTCTTCAAGCAAGAATATGATTTGTTGGGATCCGCTCGATGGGAGTTTTCCAAGGAGAGACAAAAGGCCCTGGAATGAGTAGATGAGTGAGAATAATGGTATTAGCAGAATGATTGAGATCCCACTTCCTTCCTTATCCATATTTCTTCTCCATATCCGCTATTTGTAAGTGGAATTAATGTATATCCTTTGACAGAGTATGTTTACTATAACTACAACTAAGAATGAACAGGAGGTGATGTAGATCACTTCCCATTCATTTATAATTGAGGATATAGTAACCATACTATGTCCTCATGTTATGTACAAACACTCACTGATCACTGAGTGTTTGTATCGCTCTCCATCCTGACAGCTGTCACAGGAGGCTGAGCGAGCTGTGCAGGGAGGAGAACTCAGCCTCCTGTAACAGCGCTGGCTGTCTTCGTCCACACACCGCTCTGCCGGACTGTGACAGGAGGCTGAGTGGTGTGGGAGGAGAGACGCTGGCTGCTCGCACCGCTCGGCCGCCTGTGACACTTTCTCTCCTCCCTGCTGGGACACAGAGCAGCGCACAGCGGGGAGAAAAGAAAGCAGGGATGCGCCGCTGTATCGGCAGAAAAATGGCACTTTCGGCATTTAGCCAAAAGTGCCATTTTCGGCCGATAAATCGGTGCATCCCTACTAAAAAGCACACAAAGAAGCTTCACAGTGAGTGTGCACAGGTCTGTCTGCGACCGCGATCTCCACTACAGGAAGCCACGACCATGTGTCAGAACTGGGAAGATTGCCACGGTCGTGTTCGTCACCTGATGTGGAGTTCGCGAACAGAAGCAAAATTTTGCCAAACTTTCTGTTCACGAACAGAAGTGTTCGTGAACCGAGGTATTTCTGTATTGTGCTCTATGGAATCGGGGTATACACCTTTAGTTTTAAAGACCAACCTATTTATGTTCTGCCCCACAGGTTGCTGCCATTGGCATGAGGACACTACTATGGCTACCGATAATAGCCAGCCATGCTTTCAGTGGAATAGCAAAGAAGGATTTTTTCTATGAGACTCTTATAGCAACAGCCTTTGTTTAATTGTAGCGAACTGCTGGGTCAGTTGACAAACACCCCAGGGCATATACGGAGCATACCATTATATGGACTACCAGATAATATTAGCTGGTTGCCTTTGGACGATCCTTGGACGTTAGCAATAGTGAAAAGGCCTTTGAACACTTTGCTAATCCATCATATAAAAATATACCAATTTTGGGCCAGCATACTGTGTAAAATTATATCACAAATCCACTAGCCTATTGTGTGTAAAAAGACATAATACAAATAATTTCCCCCAAAAGGCGGGCAAAAATGTCAGTGCGTCTTATGGAGCGAATGTGTGAGGGCTGAGGGAATCCCTATCGCCCGACGCCCGGGACATGCAGTGTCGGGCGAGTAGTTTTTTTGTACATTTAGCCCTGTTCCCAAGCAGAGCTAAATGTATAGTGTGGAGCCACCGCTCGTTTTCATACAAGTGATCTGATTAGCTGTCAGGAACTACACGCGTCTTATGGTCAGGTGCTTGTTATGGACCGCAAAATACGGTATATTCCGTAGAGATGGGAAAAAATACATGTGATTATGTAATAACAGATTACTGGAATAATCTCGTTTCCCCATCAGTTGCATCATAGAGATAAGTACTTACATCTGTAGTAGATGGGTAGGAGAATCTGCATATAAAAACTATACCTGTGTGTGTAACCAAAGACAGTGCTCTAATTAGCTGTGTTACTCTACCAGGCAACCAAACAAAAACATGTGTGTTTTGTCAGTACTGGATTACTTATACTCCATTGCCTTATCAATTTTCATTTGATATGTGGCTTGAACACTTATATATGGCTGCCCCCAAACTGGTCAAGAAGCTGTTATATTGCACATACAGTACCTGTACAGTACCAAAAGTCCATAGCTAGGGGGTGAGGCATTAGAAATGGGCATTGATTCCTCATGGACAAGGTACAAGATATACCAGAGCAGTGGAATGTTAGAGAAGGAAGTAGATTGGCAATAATTATTCTTCCATAGTATTGAACAGCTCAGCAGTGCAAATGATGAGAAGAATGTCTAAAATACTAAATATGCGTTTAACACAACATTTGATAACATTGACACTCTTACAGAAGAAGTCAGGCAAATGAGATTAGTAATTCTCCACAAAACAGAGCTGCTCTTACATTTCAGATAATGGTGGAAACATTGAGCCAGATGTAACAGAGGCTTGAAAAGCTGTTAGAAAACGTCACTCTATCTCTAATGATGGGTTATTTGCTTGGCTTGATCAATGGGGGCAACAAATTGTTATTTATATTGTATTGCTTATTCTATTAGCGTTAGGATTTTGTATTTATAATCAAGATTGTTATTGTTTGTATTAGTAAATGTACAACTACTTTGGAGGCTTTTTACGTAAGCCTAATGATGAAGTCTATGACCTAAATTCTTTGTGAATCATGGTTAGAATGAATCACAGGATTTTAATAGTTAATGATTTACAAGGAACTTGGTATTAGTTTTTATAATATTAATTTAGGATAGTTCATAAGTATTAATTTTATGTGTATGTATGCTTAGTTGTGTTAGCTAAAACCTCTGACCTTACCATATGCTCACATTCTTTGTCCTGGACTCTTGTGAGCAAACTGGTTAGGTCCAGTTATTTGGTAAAACTGGTGTAAACTAGTTTTAAGCAGGGAATACATTTATTTAATCTCATGGATATGAGAACAAAGAAGAGTAACCCCAAAGCCTCATCTACGACATCTCGATAACTCTACCTAGAAACCCAACTGTCAGTTCCAGGACTTTCTGATGTTTACAGAAGTTAATGGGGTGCCCTGGATTGAATTGAATCTGCATTTATTCATTTTATTAACTATTCTCCACTTTTAACTGAAGCTGAGTAAATGTATTTTATTATTATTACTATTTATGAGTTATTTGAATTATTATACAGGATTTATATGGCGCCAACAGTTTGCGCAGCGCTTTACAATATAAGGAAGACATTACAATTACAATACAATTCAAGACAAGATGGCAAGGAGGGCCTACAATCAAAAAGGGAGGGGCCAGTGATACATGAGGAGGTAGCTGTGGGGATGAAATGTTTGAGAATGTGATGGGGAATTATTGCAATACACCCAGATATCTGAAAGGTTAATTATAGGAACCTGTTAACAAATAAATGTAACAAGGAGTATAACACTTTGTCGCCATGTTAGAATGTCTCTTTGGGGCTACCCTCGACAACTTTATCAAAGATGTCATTGGCAGTAAAAGTACTTTTTTTTTTTTTACCATATCAAAAGAGACCTAAGGCTCCAACTGGCGTATCTTATTCTGTCCATGAAGGCAGAAATAGTTCCTATAATTTCTCCCAGGCCAAAATCTGGGGCCTAGTTAAGTCGTATATCATGGGTTCCGGATCATTCCTCCTCAAAATTCCTCACTTTTCAAAGTGTGGAAATGTTTGTTAGCTTTTGTGGACACCTGGACCAACAGAATGTCCAGTGCATGGGTAAAATACATACTCTCCAGGGACTACAAGCTAGAGTTTCAATCTCCGCCTATGCCCTGCTTCCTGTTGTCCAACCTCTCTGCAAAGACTAACATGTCCATGTTGTCTTGGCAGATCTCCTAGGTCAAGTTCCTCAAGCAGAAAGGTTTTAAGGCTTTTACTCAAAACTATTCACCATTCACCATTCCCAAAGCAAAATGGAATACCTGCCCCATCTCAAGGGGTTGGTTTACTATAGGCAATAGGCTGCTCAATTTGCAAGGAAATTTGCCCTTAGCTTAGTGAATGAGGTGAAGCTCTGCCGACTTCCATTATACATTCATGTGCACGCAAAAATCCTTTTTTTTAATTTTCCTTGCACATAATTTGGTATTCTTTGCAAAACTTTTTGACACATTCACTTAACTATGAGAAATGTCCCTTCAAAGTGAACAGGTTATTTCCTTTAGTAAATAAATCATCTAATGTCTTCATTTAAGTTTACATTTTACATGGAATCCAACAGGTCTGTCATCGTTTCCCATTATGTGGAAGACTAGCTGGTGTCTATGGACATCACCAATGCATACTTGCATATTTTCATCTTTCCAGCATGTCAGTGCTGCAGGTTTTGCTGAGGGCACACAACATTACCAGTTTACTGCCCTTCCTTTCGGTCTATCTTCTGCACCCTGAGTGTTCACAAAGGACTACAGGCAATACTGGGAAGTAGTCCTTTGCCCTCTTCTTGCCTTTTGTTTGGGCCCTCTTCTTGCCTTTTGTTTGGGCACGCCTTTCACAATTCAGATACCCTTTAGGACATAGGATCAATGAGCCTATTGTGGAAGGAATTATGTCACTGTAAGGTAGCTTGATAGCTGTATATTGGAACAGGATAAAGCCAAGATTATCTAAAATGATCTATTATTATTATTATACAGGATATATATAGCGCCAACAATTTGCACAGCGCTTTACAAAATATTAATAGGAACAGTATACGTTTTCTACATGAAGGTGTCTTGAAATTACACCTTGATTTAGAAATATGCACCATGATAACCCATGGCTTGGGATTTCATGCTGGTCTTCATGCCTGGTTGAGTGCACAGCTTTGTTATAACCTTGATCTCTGGGTGATAACAGTCAGTTGTGTTAGTAACTCAACCTCTAATTAATTGTCTGGACATGACATGCCAAATTAAACCCTTTAATGTGTTGTTTGAGCATGACTTGCCAAGTAAAACTGATATAATACTAGCCATCACGCCATACACAGACAATGTCTGGCTTTACTTATGTAACCACTTATTTTACTTATTTAGCACTGAAAATTGAAGAGAAATCTCCAGAGCAAATATACAGCTACAGTAAAAACCTTGCAGAGTTGCAGAAGTGATATTAAAGCCCCACCTCTGCCTGAGGCTGTTGTTTTTCTTTAAAGGTTTTAAAATCCTAGTTTTCAAGTGGGTCCCTGCAGCGCTCTTCCCCCCACCCCCTGCACGGGTGCCTCCATCGGCCAATGGAGGTGCTCGTGCCCGCAGTGGCTGTGCGCGTCCATAGACACACACAGCCCTGTGGCAGGCCACGCCCCTCCTCTCCTCCCAACAAGTTGGTTGATGGCAGAAGGAGCCTATGTCTCCTCTGCCATCAGTATCCTTCCCCCGCAACCAGGAAGATAATGGAACAGAGGATCGCTTTGGGACCGGTGGTGGGGACAAGCATCGCTGACAGGTAAGTCTGGGGGGAAGGTACTGGGCAGTTTTCACCCTAATTCAGAGAATGCATTAAGGTAAAAAATGCCCAGACCTTAATACAATTTTACGTTCTGGGGTCCAATCAGTAGGCTGCGGCACCTGAAGAAAGACAAGCAGCTTTGTTGAGCAGTGGCAGCTTCAAGTTGCTCAGTAAAACTACCAAATAATATGACTTCCAAGAGGGACACTCCTCCCAGTTAGCAGTAGAGGGTAAAATTCAGGCAGTTTCCACTCTGCCTGTACATGGAAAATCTCTTTAATGCCCATTGTAAATAATATAGGGATTGAAATAATATGGATTGTAAATAACATGATTAATAGAGTACGACAGCAGTACATTATAAAAACACAATCTTCCAGATTCCTCCTTCTGTGACCTAGCCTGTGCTTATAAACATGACAGCCTGGAATAGGATCAGTTGCTATAGACAACACCACCTTTTCCCCTGTTGCCTTTAGTTTTATAGAATACTGCCATTGCTTCCCTTGCAGCCTTTATGTATACCTTGGCCAGAGTGCTCTTGTTTATATTTAGTCTATAGCTAAAATGCTGCAAATTGTAAAAACACAAAAATATCCTTCCAGATTGCTGAAAAATCTCTGGATCAACACTGTACTATGGGGGGAATTTATCAAAACTGGAGCAGGCAAAATCTGGAGCAGCTGTGCATGGCAACCAATCAGTTTCTCTCTTCAGTTTGTTCAGTTAAGATTTGAAAATGAAAGAGGCTGATTGGTTGCCCCGCATGGCTGCTCCAGATTTTGTCAGCTCCAGTTTTGAATTCCCTTCTTGTATTTTTTTTAACTGTAAATAAGTCTTTACCATTTTTTTTTATTTAGGAAAGCATTCACCTCTTTGTGGAAACACTGTACTTTATATACTAGAAAACATTTCCATGGAAAACTATTCAACATTTTCACAGCTCTTAGAGCAGCTTAAACCTCTTCCATGTCTTTGTGTGCTCTGCAATAACATTTAAGCAGACCAGTCACAATAAAAAATAAATAAAAAGGCTCCCACTGTTGAGTTCCTTTATTAAATAATACTTGACTGGCTGCTATACTAACCCTCTGGATTAGTCTCTTGCAGATCAAAGAAGGGCCTGATTTGCTACAGCTTAAAGTGTATGCCGACATATCAAATTGGGGGGGGGGGGGGGGGGGTGGGGCAGCAGGCAGAGTAGCATGTTTGTTGTATAGTGGCCACTCTGCTGCACAATGCCGCCCACTTTCTGGGCAGAGAATCCCAGGTTGCTAAGAGGCGGGAGGGGAAGGGGATAAGGGCCATACATATCTCCCCACCCAGCTCTTAGCAACCTGGGGGGCTCTTGCCGGCATCCCACCCAGCTCCTGGCAAACAGTGACATCACTGGATGTCAGGAGCTGGGCAGGAAGCCAGCCAGAGCATCCCAGGTCTGCAGAGGATGACGTCACTGTCGTGCACCACCCTCAGGCCCCTCAGGCGGCAAAAAGTCTAGGGACACAACTGCTTGAATACATGCAACCATACCACAGTTTACATAGGACGAATTTATTAAAAAGTGTGGTTTGTGTACTCTGCAGCATCCAAATGTCAGCTTAGCAGCATCATGCCAAAATAAGAATGCGATTTTCTTTTTTTTGGCTTTGTTTACCACTGTTATTGATTTTACATGGCCATTTCGTGTAGGAACAAATGATATTTATACCTATTTAAACACAAAAGTGCATACTATCTTGGAGCATATCAAAGAGTGCATGTGCAGATACTGTATGAATGCTGTGGTCATGGCAAGCGTGCGTACAAAGATTTGAATGGATGTTCAAGTGATAAATACTCATACATATTCTGCCTCTTTTACTCCTACAACATGGTGTTTACATTTTATGACCTACTGCTTTTCTTGGCACAGTCACATTTCCTTGCTTAGCAAGCTGGCCACAGTTTTTTTTTTTTCCTTTTCAGATGAAAGGTTGACATGTGCATTCTTTAGTGCACCTTATCTGAACAGAAGGCACAAATCAGCATTATTTTGATGTTCAGTGCACTGTACACATTGTACATCAGTGATTGCATTCGCTGTGTGAGCCCGCAATGCAAATGTACCATAGTTATTTATCCCTGCTGCTGTTCTCTTTCTGTATAAATCAGGCCCAAAGTCAGAAGTCCTTATCTTTGCGCTGAGTTTCCTATATGAGCTATTTATTTATTTATTTATATATTGTGCTCATGTTTCCCCTTAATTGCCTCTTCTCAGGGATGAATACATTAAGTACAGTTAATCTTTCCATGTACCTGAGATTCTTGGTGCCCTTTATTAATATGGGTATCCTTCTCTGCATTCTTTTCAGGTTTTCTTGAGAACTGGTGACCAAGATTAAACTTCATATTTTCTCGTATTTGTGTTGAAACACTTTTTAGCATGCTTTTACAGCATACGTCTCATAGCTTTTTACTTGTGATTTGTGTTTGTTTCTTATGCATTTAATTTCATGTTTTGATTGCATTCAAATTTGCAACATTATTATTATTATTATTATTATACAAGATTTATATAGTGCCAACTGTTTGCTTTACAAGATGGAGGGAATATTATTATACACTGTTTAGATGCAAGGTTATGCAGCACCTCATAGCAAGCAGGCACGAGATTGGATATTCATTGCAAAGTACATTTTCACCACATTCACTAAGCTACAAGAGAATTACTTTGCAAAGTGAACAGCACATCTGCCTGTAGTAAATAAACCCCAAACAACTGCTAATGTGTAATAATGCACATTAAAGGGTGTAGATAGACCCTTAATCTACTCCTACCTTATCACGTCTCTAGTTTCTAATTTTTTTAAATTATATCTTGTTTTTAAAGTTTGTTTGTACATTTATTGAAGGTTGTTATTATAATAATCCATACTACAGTGTCTGATAAGACTCAGAATGTGACCCATATTGCATGTTTGACAACAGGCCCTCTTTTATTACTTTTGACCCCCCAGATCTGAATCAATGTATGTGGAAGGCAAGAAGAAAAAGAGTTGATTTTCTACCTATTAAATTTGTTTTCTTAGAGCCTCAGAACTAATTTAGCTGAAGTCTATGGTTTAATTGGTTATTGATTATAAGTTCCATTAAGTAGTTCTTGCAAAAGAGTCTGTGGAGTTCCAGCAACACAGTGGGTAGTTAGCAAATGAAACATTATTATTTCCATTGATTGAACTATTGTTTGTGGATGTGAATATAGTACCTGTAATAGAAAACATTTTTTTCCAGGGCTAATTATTATTAGCAATAAATAACTTAAATTTCTGTTCATGCCATAAAGGTGCTTTGTGTTCTCGTAAGAAAATTGGAGTCAGGAGATGGCATTAGTACCACAGCAGGCAACAAAAAATTAACGTAAATCCATTTTTATTTTTCATGTGCAGACAAAAACATTATTTTTGGCAAAGAAATTAGCAGTTTCTCTCACTTAGTCTTTTCCTATAACCTGGGTGTTGGTATTTGGAGTCAACACATGTTAAAACAAATTGTTAAAATGTTAAATGTTGTCATACAATGAACTTTTTACCGTATAATATTTCTGAACACGGAAAAAGTTTCTTACAACACCATGAACCAGATTCAAAAGCCACAATGCTCTTGAGTCAATATACTGCCAAGTCCAAAAGTGTGTATGTGCTAAAAAAAAAATAAACAATTGTGCATTTACACCTGATTCAAGACCATTTTTTGCGCACCAGTCCTGCGTGTTCCTCTACCAATATAGTTTGCACATGAAAATTTTCCTGTGCAAACTGGCTGTGTTTTTGTCTGCTGAAATCCCAAAAAGTTTGCAAAGTCAATGAATAATAGTGAGAAAAGAGTTCCAGGAGGGTGATTAATTTGATGCAGAAAGCCACGCTGAGCTTGCACTGCAAAAAAACATAAAAACTCCAGAATAAATGTCAGAACACCATTACCCGTACTGAGACAAATATGTAGGTGGCCATATCTGACCTACTGAGATGCTAGTTGCTTGGCTGTCCTTCAGATCGATTAGCTTTATTATTTTGTGAGTCATTGACCCAGATTTAGTAAGTAGATCAGGAGTTCTGGCTTCACTTTATTTGCTACATGCTTGTTCCAGGTGACTGACAACTATTCAAGATTCCTCATCACAAATCTTCCTGCTCACCCCCCAAGCAAACCTCCTTGACCCCCCAAGCAAAAATCTCCCAATAAAAACTTTTCCACCCTACTCCCCTAAGCAAAAATCCTCTCCCGCACCTCCTCCCAACGCTAGATTCTCACCCAGAGCAAATATCCCCCAAACCCAAATCCCCCAGTACAAATAACCCCATACAAATCACCCGCAAAGACAAAATTGCCCCCAACACAAATTTTCCACTTCCTCTCCAAAGTGTACTCACCAAACCTCAGATGCAGCAGAGTAAGTCATTATCTCAGACAGTATCTCATTAGGGGGACGGCAGGTGTGTGTGTGGGGGGTGGCAGAGGGGTGACCACATCATCCCTGTGACGCTCTGTCCGGCTTCCCGCCCCCTACCAGCTCACTGACTTTAGTGAGCTGAGCGCGACACTCTGGCTGGAATCCAACCAAGCTCCTGACAACCAGTGATGGTAGTGAGCTGGGCAGGACAGGACAAAGAGCCACTCACAACATGGCTCTACACAGCCGTTTTCGCCAGTCCCATTTTCCCCGGGTCTACTAACTCAGGTGGCATATATGGTGAGGATGGCTCTGGCAACACCAATAATTACAGGCAACTAGAATTTTTGTTAAGAGGTAAACAATTGCAGCTTACATACTTCTGTCACCAGAGGTTTCCTTTAAGAACCCATGAAGCACATAATGCAAATCTACACTAAGTCACTGCATTTTATTTTGCATGAATTGGTGACCCAGCTTTTGGCAGTTGTCAAGCATTGTTTTGCATTCAAATTATGAATACTTACAAGTATGCAAAATAAAGTAATACATTTTATTTATAACTCATGTAATTATACATATAAAGACTTGTGTGGATGCCCAGTGCAGCAAATACTGTGATGTTTCCTGCTATTGAAGAGTCTAAGCAAGAAATGTTATGGTAAAGAATAAAACACGGCCGTTTTTGTTACAGTACAATTTAAATGCAATATGTTGAAATGTTATGTCTTGGAGTGCAGTAATGATTAAATCAAGTGGGTCCTCAATGTAACTCCCTTTAGGGGAGCAAGATTTCACACTGTTCTCACTAGTAATATTTACAAGACTATAATTTATAATTGAAAGTTTTAATTATTATATTTTTGGTATGCTGTTGAATAAAATAAACCTGACTGAATATTCTTGCACAGCCAGGCAGATCATCTGATGTAGCACATTTTACACTTGGTGAAAACGTGTCTTCCAATAGGCTGTGAGTCACACTGTGTCCAGAGTAAGCCACTAAACATGGTACAGTACGATTCATGTGGGTACTAGCTGCACTAGAAAAGGTATGCATTAATGGGCTGTGATTCACAGATGTCTACGTACTCAGAAAAAAATATCCTTCTTCTTTCTCTGATAGTGAAACTTAAAGGGTTATTCACAAAGGAGCCGAAGGATTAAGCCGGAGCATCGGCTAATCCTTCAGCTCCCTTTGGCCCCCGGAGCCTTCCGGTTCAGCTGAACTGAAGGGCTGCTGTATGGGCTATTCACAATAACCCGTCCAGCAATCGAAGCCAGGCGAGCGGCTCAGCCGAGCCGAGCGCATATGCTTCGGCTCGGTTGAGCCGTAGTCACAGCTGAAGCGGGGAGAACGGTCTGCCAAAGCAGACCTTTTTCCCCACAAATGACAAGTTGGCGGAGCAAATGACAAGACGGCTGGCTCTGCCAAGTTGTTATCATTCAATGACAGCCCAGCGACCTCAGGTTATTTGAGAACACTGGGCTGTCATTGAATGATAACAACTGGGCAGAGCTAGCTGTGACTTCATGGCTGGTTCCGCCCAGTTGTTTTGATTTGGCTGGGACCTGCGGGGAGACTCCGGCAGGCGCTGGACAAATGTAAACAGTTGGGCAGAGCTAGCGGTGATGTCACCGGTAGATCCGCCCCCATTTGTTTATATTTTCACGTCATCTGTCAGAATGTCATTTTGGCGGGAGGTAGTCGCATGCGGATGGGTCAGCTTGCAACGTTTTTTTATTTCGATGAGACGTAAGTGTTGCGGACAATGCTGGACGTCGTGATTAACTTTAGGATTACGTTGTTGGATCAATTTTGGGGATTTTTATTTTTTATAAAGGAATTGTCAAAAATCTTTGTAGTGTTTTTTTTTTTTCAATTAAAGGATTGAAGTAAAAAAAACCTCTTTATATTTTTATTTAACCCTTTTGGTGAATTCACAAGGAGGGGCCGCATCTGAGTGCCCCTTTATTAAAGGGGTACCCTGATGCAAATAAGCCCCCTGCCTGCAGAACCTCACAACCAATACCCTAGGGCTTGTGGGGAAGAAGCCCTTGTCCCCAGTAGCACGGCGACTAAGTGCTTTTCCCCCATTTTTGGGGTTGGGGTCCTATTATTCCTACCAGACCTAAAGGGTCAACTGCCAGAGGTTTGGCTCAGCCAATCCCGATGTTGGATCGGCTGAGTCCAACAGCTCCTTCACTTCAGCTCAGCCGAACATGCTGAGCATGTTCGGCTGGACCGAAGCCAGCCGATGTATGACTGATTTTAGCCGTACAGGGCCGAAGTGAATAGCCAAACGGCGTTTGGTTCGGTTATTCACTCGGCTGCCTTTGGCAGCTCAGTGAAAAATCCTCTTAGTGCTGTTAATTTAAGGGTCTTTGGAAGTGCAAACATTTCTGTTGCATAAATGTAAATTTAATTGCTCAGCAGTTTAACCTGTTTGGATCCATGTTCTGTTAGGGTAATGTGCCTGTAATCCATGAGTCAGAGATTGAAATCTGAATCTACCTGTTGCTTTAAGACTTAAAAATGTATTCTAGTCACATAATCTCTGCTGCACACACATCTCTGGTGTGAACCGGAGCCATAGAAATGAATAGGATTTCTTGTCTTGAGCATTTTGTCACGTTTACCTTTAAGTGACAAAATGCGTACGTGTAAACAAGGACTTCCTGCAGAGAGCATTGACTTTCAGTCACCACTTTCCGCAGGGATTCCCCCTCCCCTCTCTGTTTCTCCAGCATTCATTGGAGGCACAAATAGGGAAGGGGTGGGCAAAGGTGGCAAGCTAATAACTAATATCTGCTGATTACCACAGAAGTGCATTAGTAAATGAACTTCTGTGACCCAAAAGAGAAGAAACAGCCCCCCAAAAAAGGTTTGTTTTGTCTCCTTTTTTAAAATGGGGTCTAATTATTATCACAAACTGAAAAGTAATCAGCTTATAATGTTTAATAGGAGACTAGAGCTCCTTCTGCTCACCAGGTAGAAGGCTACAGTAAAGTTGCCTTACATGGAAATACAAGGTCTGCTTAACTGAAAACCTCCTGCCTCCCATGTAAACACTCAATAAAAGCTGAGGTAAATGGACTGCTGAGGTAAATGGGACCGGTCTCATAAAAACCTTATGGAAACCTACAGCCCAGATGCAGGCACACTGAGGTTCAGTATACTAATATAAGCAAAGAACAGAAGTCAGTTATTCACAGAAAAAATGTTGGGGCGCACACGGCAAGCTTCGCTGAAAAGTTTATTGTAGAACACAGGTACACAACATCGCACCCGGATCCTCTTCACTCTCACGTTTCACTCAATAATGGGCTTAGCCATAGACTAAGTAACCACTGATGCTGGAGCAGGGCAGGATTGGCTGGGGTGCACCCTCCATTCTCTCTAGTGCTGCGATTAAGGAGCAGGGAAATTAGGCTATGAAAGAACAGAGGTCGTCAATGACCACTGGGGAGATTTGGCATGTGGCTAGAGTGATGATAGCATAACAACCAACTACTACTGGCCTTAGGTCAGCGATATTGACCATGTGCTTACCTGAGATAGTCAAAGCATAGGGAATGCTGCTGATAAATAAGACAGAATAATGTAGGGGTTGTAGGCACTTGTGTTTTAAAGTAGATGTAAACTCGTGCTGAATGTCCTTTAGCAATAAAAATGCTGTGTGTTTTGGCTAATATAGAGGTAAGGGATTTTTGTAAACACTGCTGATGTGTGTCTTGCAGCCTCTTTACAGCCTTTCCATATGTACTGTCTACTGTCACAACAAGCGTGTGTTTTTCAAAAGGCCCATTTTTTTTTCGCTGGTATTGTTTATTGTTTTTTTTTGCAGCATGCATTTTATTGCTAAACAGTTGAATGTGTCTTTTCACAGTGGATACTTTGCAATTGTTGCTGGCTGCAATTTCTGTTTTTGAAAGACCTATTTTTTAATAAAAACTTGAATATTTCTTGGCAATGTGCAATAGCACGTAGTTACATAGTATTTGAGGTTGAATAAAGACATAGGTCCATCAAGTCCAACCTATTGTGTGTGTGCACAGAAGCATATTTTTTTGTTTGGTATGTAACAAGGTAATTTACAGGCAGGAGATTGTAGGGACAAAATATTGTCACCCCATAAGTGCCCAAGCAAGGACCTTTATATCAGTTTTACTAGCTGTTGATGGTTATATAACATACTGCCTGGCCAAAAAAAAGGCACCACCTGGATTTAGTTTTGTTATGATATGGGGTTTCTTCAGTTGGCCAGGTCTAGGTTCAGCAATGTTATGTGCCCAAAAAATGAGGTCAGCTGCCTACCTGAATGGAATTGTTCTTTCCTGATGGCACAAGCATATTCTGAGATGACAATGCCAGGATTCATTGAGTTCAAATAGTAAAAAAAGTGGTTCAGGGAGCATGGGACATCATTTCCACACATGGATTGGACACCACAGAGTCCAGCTCTTAACCCCATTAAGAATCTTTGGGATGTGCTGGAGAAGACTTTAAGCAGTGGTCCAACTCACCCATCATCACTACAAGATCTTGGTGAAAAATGAATGCAACTCTGGATGGTAATAAATGTTGTGATATTGCATAAGCTTATTGAAATGGTGCCATAGCAATCAAAGCTAAAGGCGGCCCAACAAAATATTAGAGTGTGTGACTTTTTTTGGCCAGGTAGTGTATATACATGTGATAAAAAAGTATGCTTGTTGAACTTTGAAACTAAACAGCTTCTTCCTGGTGTTTTTAAGTTATTAATGGAGTATCATTGGTTACTATAGTTAACAAAGACATTTCCCAAGATGCCTAATGTAATATCTTTCTGTTATACCACATTACAGTTTCTTGATTTCATACTAAACTGCAGCATACACATCACCTAGAAAGAATCATCCTGCCTCTTAGATGTGCATGACATTAAATGTTAAAAAGCAACTTAAGTTATGATCTGTACATGATTCATTATGCATATGATATTAACAAGATACTCAGATCAGCAGGGCTTCTAATCAGAGACTTAAAGTTCCATCTACAGCCGCTGAAGACTTGACCCATTAATCAAACACTTAGGGTCTTATAAGAATAGACCATTAAATAATCATCAGGGTTTGAAGAAAATAAAAAGTAATGTAGATTCCTTGTTCATATATGTGTTAATGGAATCTTGGTTTGGTGCTTTGCTAAATGTACCGTATAGCAAAAATGCAAATCAGGTTTTTTTTTAGTCACTTTCTATTTAATAAACTGTCAGCAATGTTTCCAAACAATTTGTCCAGTCCATACAACTAGTGCAAATGAGACCATTATTAACCTGAAGAAAACCTTTGAGCTTAACAAAACCTGGCATATAGTTGGTCAATTTAAAGAGAGCGTATGATGAAATAAAAAAAAAAAATTACCTTTGTGAAAATGGTCATTTGATTCACAAAAACTATGTAAAAATCTTGAATTTATTTGTAGCTGAGAAACTCGGCTCCTCTCTAGCTGTGACGTGCACACTCTAAGCCATACTAGCCATGCCAGGGACATGCGGTGAGGTACCCCCCGGCCTGCAGGAAGGAGACAGGGAGGGGCCTTCCTGTCCCTCACTTGCGTGTCACTGATGAAGCATCTAGATGGATGTCGTCAGTCTCTTTTTTTATTTTTTATTGGATTGCTTGCCATAAAAGATACTGACCTAGCAAGCTGGAAGCCATTCTATTTCACCATATACCTTATGGTGTTGGCAGTTAAAGGGTAAACAATATTTTGTATTTACAGATTTTCTTTTTCAGTTTTTCTTTTCTTTTTTTTTCATTGTAAGGTTGTCCCTGCCCTGTTGCGGCAAACACAGGCTAAGGACAACAATGCAACCTGGGTTCTAGCTTAGGGGAAAAAAAGTCCTAGGCCTAAATACCACCTTGTCCCATTGCAAAAATGGTTGTATACTAAAACAACATTGTACAGTGGATCAAAAAAAAGTCAGGGAGGGAGGCAAACAAGTGTAGTCAGATACAAGCTGAAGTCGGTAAATGGAGAAATAGGGACAAAGAGGTTCATTTCCTAGCCTCAGTCTATGTTTAATACTTAGGCAACAGGTGCTAGCCTGAGCACAGCCAAAATGTGATCTTGATTGACAGGCTGTGGCCTGGTAATGCCTATACCTCCCAGTCCTGGAACAAAGCATGTTGTAACAAGGAAAATGAGATCACATACTAAACAGAACCACAAGTAGCAGACCTGCTTTACTCATGAAATAAACAGTCAGCACTAATACAATGTAGATCAATATATAAAGTCTCTGTATACAATTGTTCAGTGATAATGTGGCACTTAACCAAGTGTGAACTTTAAATGTAGGCAGTATATGCTCAGAGGAAAGAATGCACTTTGTGGTGGTTAGTGTTACTTAAGTTGCTTAGTACATCAGTCTTCCTGTCCCCTGATGACGTCCTATAACACAAAACACAGAGTAGGTCTTATTAACCTCTTGCCGTCCTCCGCCCGTTAAGAAAAAATTGGGTAATAAATGTTTTAGAATTTAATATAGGGGGAACTGTTGTTTTTTTTTAAATTCTGTAATTTTTCCGTAATATATTAAAAAATAAAAACCCCAGTGGTGAATAAATACCACCAAAAGAAAGCTCTACCTGTCCCCAAAAAATGGTATAAAATTCATTTCAGTACAGCGCTGCATGACGGAATAAATGTCAGTCAAAGTACCGCAGCGCTGAATACTGAAAAATGGCCTGGATGGGAAGGGGGTTTAACACCGCGGATGTCAACTGGTTAAAAGGAGTGAGAGGCCAACAGTCTTTTGAAAGATAGAAAGGCCAGATACCTGAGCTTTTTATTGTGTTGAAAGCAAAACTCTTGTCCAGACCAAGTAATTTCCCCACTCTACTATATTTTTATGATTTAACTTTTTTTTTACACAATTTACAGATCAGCATTTTTAATCTTTTGTAATTATTATAGTTTTTTTTTCCTTGTAAGGCCATCCTTGCCCTGTTAAAGCAAACATGGGGGCAGGGACGGCAGGACTGTAAGGAAAGCACTTACAAGTAACCATATCTCCTGAATTAAAGGCCGGACAGCCTTTTTCTGCTGTCGCATACATGCTTGCAGTTAAAATGATCTTAGTGTGGCTCTGCATCTGTAGCAAAGATATTCCACTCAAACCAAATAGAACTCCAGATCTAAAGAGGATTGATGTGTATGTCAAAGCAAAAGGGCTTCTATCCAGCTTACTTTGTTGTGATGATTACATGGAGGCTAAGCGATGAATGTTCATGAATATTTTCTAATTGCCAGAGCAGAAATGATTTCCTTGTCTTACAAAGATGAAGAGTTTGATGAGACTGTGCCAGGTGAAGCTGCTTAAACAATTGAATGCTTGTGATCGAAAAAGTATTTTTGTTGTGGAGAAAGAAAGAATACAAAATATTTAATCTGTTTATGCAGCATCCTTTTTATTGTAGTGCACAGCACTGGTGAATTAAAGGCCCTTTGCCTGCTTTGAAACACTGCACTAGATTGTTCTTGTATGGTGGTTGAAAGAGGGGTTTGGGCATGGAAAAAAATCACTCATCAGTGGTCTGTAAGGCTGGCACTGAATTATGGTGAAGCAGAATGCTTAAGCTTTTAAGTGGTTCGGGGTCAGTTTTATCTTTCTTTTAGGTTTATTAACGGATGTATTATTTTTTTTTTCTTTATTTTACAATTAAACATTAAAGTACACCACTTACGTTGGTTTCACAGCACAGTACAAGTAACTCAGCAATAGCTGTTCCCTTTCTGTCTCTCTGTAAATTAAACACTCTACAGAGCACGAGGGTAGTGATCATGATTTAATCCTCAGCTGTAAAATAAATAAAAATCTAGGAGCAATGAACCTGAAAGTTCTCAGTTCTGAGTACATTCTGGTTCAGAGCTGTCACATACTGGCTGGTGTGGCCAGGAAAGCAACTGATTTAGTATTGTCTGTACTCGATATGGGGAGTACAGAGGTTTCCAGTGTGTTCGGTCTATGGAACGCACTGGAACGCAACACGGCCGGCTCACTTTGTTTTGGGGCGGGAGGGGGCAGTGCATTAAACTCAAGGGCACCGCAGCCACGCCCCCCATCGCCCGCACCCGAACATGTGGCACATTAGTGCCTGCGTTCCGGTCCAGTGCGATCTGCAAAGAAATGATGTATGCACTATTTTTTGCAGATCGCAGGAACGTGTAATGAGCCAGGCGTTCGGGTGCCGGCAATTGGACCGCCACACCATTGAGTTCAATGCACCTCCACGCCCCCTCCCTCCCCAAAACAAAGTGAGCCGGCCGGGTTGCGCTCCAGTGCGTCCCAGAGGCGATCACACTGGAACGCACTGTTGATGGTGTGACTGGGCCCTTATAAAGAGGACTTATTATATATATATATATATATCTCACACACACACACATATACACTATCATATAGGGGACATGTCAGCCCCACTTGCAATAGCAATAAAGTTAAGTGAAATGTTAATGTTTAAGTGATGACAAATTTAAACATATTACAATAAGTTTTATAAAAAAACAAACAAACAAACATTTTAAGCATGTGCACGCACATACGAAAACAAACCCAAGAGTGATGATTGCACAATATAATTAGGTATTGCTGCGCACACTGTAGTGAGCAAAATAAGTAACTCAGAATACATGTTTAGAGCCAAGGAAATCACACTGTTCTAATTCCTTAGCTGCCATCAGGACTCCCCAGGTGCTGGTCTAATAGGTGTGTCTCCACCTCCATGAATAAGTCTACGGGTGAAACATGAAAGAGGTTGTATCTGGTTGGGGGTTTGCGGGGCTGGTATTTTGCTGTTTTATACACTTTAATTCACTTTTATACTGGATTTGCTGTGAATTTCATTAAAGTCTGAAGTATTGGAATTCCCTGGATTGTGCGGTCTGTTCATATACTATCATAATCAATGTTCCTTCATATCCATTATTCATGATCTGCCATACCATTGGCCTAAGGGGCGTCTCCTGAGCTGGGAGTTCCCATCTCCCCTTCTTTGTATCTCTGGGCGATCCTCACTAGTAGCATCCTGCTTCTCCTGAGCGTGTGGATCCCCTTACCATCCATTGCACATGACATGATTACTAGTTGTCTGAAGCAAGTCTACACAAGCATTTGATCATGATGGGCATTGCGTGCGTTTTGTAATCATGTATGCTTACCAATTCCACCTTTATGAATGTTTTAGGTTATCTAATTTTCCTGAAGATGCGTATGAAAAATGGGTAGAAGACTGGGCCACTCTACATGTATCTGTGATTTATGAACTATCAGTGGCGTAACAATCGACATAGCGACCCAGGCGGCCGCTATGGGGCACAGGGGGGCCCGGCCAGGGCCGCCTGGGTCGCTATGGCATGTGGGGGTGCTGGCTGGCACAGACACAGCTCAGCAGCGGCCACGGCACATTTCCCCTCATAGCCGCTGCAGAGCTGTGTCAGTGACAGCCAGCCGCTGCGGCAGATGAGGGCGGTGTTCGGAATGGAGGAGGCGGAGCCCGCCTCCTCTTACATCACTGGCCAGCGACCTAAGAGCAGGTGGGGCCCGTCGATAGCAGAGGAGGCGGGGGACGGAACAGGAGGCGGGGGACGGAACAGGAGTCGGGGCCCGGCGACCACAGAGGCGCTGACAGGTAAGAGATCTCAGACCCTGCAGAGCCCATTATAGAGAGTCTATGGTGGGCTCTGCAGGGTCACTCTCCGCTGGGGCTCTGCAAGCGACATAACTAGCAATCACGGGGCCCCATACAAAATGTTGCTATGGGGCCCTGTGATTTCTAGTTACGCCCCTGTGAACTATGTATATAGTAAATGTGTAATATGAAAGAACTCTTTTGTATATCAATCTGATAGGCCCAGGGAGGTACTCTTTGTTCTGCTAAGGTAACTATATATTTTGTATGATTGGTGGAACAGACAATGCAATGTTTAACCTCAGTTTTTATATAAAACACTCATATAAAGATACACGTATATCTGTTGTGGTTTAGCAACTAAACACGTGCTAATACAATGTCATAATTTTCTAGGAGTTGTTCACATTGTGTTAGCTAATCACTTGGCAAATGTTTTTGTTGATAGGACTTACTTATTACTATAAAACACACATTCTTTATCTGTTTGAGAGGATTAGCTCTTTGGTAGTGAAAGTACATAGCTTGGTCCAGCAGATGGTGCACTTCCACTGCTGTAATAAATCTATCAATCTTTGCCTGTCACTGATCTGCTACAAAAGCACAAAAGCATTTCACAGCAGCTAAGCCAAGCAGGACCATGAGATGCAGTATGTGACTCAGGCTAAAGTCAGATTGAGAATTATATGCAAGTCAACGGCAAGAAGAAAATGCTGGAAAACATTCACATTTGTGGGACGGTGGTGGCAATAATGTACATTTTTATTCTATTTCTTTTAACAGGAATCTAACAATGGTAAATGAATTTGGACTGCAGAGAATGCTTTATTTATTACATGTATTTATATAGCACTGACTATTTTATGCAGTGCTTTACACAGTGCACATTCACATCAGTCCCTGCCCTCAAGGAGCTTACAATCTAAGGTCCTTATCCCACATGCATACATACGAGGGCCACTTTAGACAGGAGCCAGTTAACCTACCAGCGTGTATTTGGAGTGTGGGATAAAACCGGAGTACCCAGAGGAAACCTACACCAGCACAGGGAGAACATACAACTCCTTGCTGATAGTTTTAAAAAGCACACACATGGACATCATAATGATTACATTGTCATTTCCTGTAGCAACCAGATTATTAAAATATGTAAAATGAGGATTTTCTGATTCAGTGGAGCTTGTATATTAACCACTTCAAGACCAGGTGTTTAGACCCCTTTCCTGGCCAGGCCATTTTTCAGTATTCAGCGCTGCGATACTTTGACTGACGTTTATTCCGTCATGCAACGCTGTACTGAGATGAATTTTATACCATTTTTTGGGGACAGATAGAGCTTTCTTTTAGGGGTATTTAATCACCACTACGGGTTTTATTTTTTATTATAATTAGGAAAATGCTCAGATCGAGAGAGCTCCTGGCCGGCCGTTTTTTTACTACGGCCGGCCCGGAGGTAGTTAATGAATGTTTTGAGTTTATGCTAAATGAAATTAACATTTTCACAGATTACTCTGAGCAGCATGTGGCAACTTGTAGGTAGCTCCCTGGTGTAGAGTCATTCAGGAATAATATTGTGATGTAGCTTAACTGTAATTACTTTTTTGTCACAATTGGTCATGCCTCTTTTTTACTTTGCCAAACTGTATATTTGAGGTATCTAAAGTACAGTAAAAAAGCACACTGTTGTAGTTTATACTGCCAGCTCCTGGAAAAATCCAAGTTTGCAATGTATGGTTGGGGGGAGCAGTATTTAAAGTGACACTAAACTCAAGAGTTGAATCTTAAAAATGCATTCCAGTACCCTAACTACCGTGTTTCCCCGAAAATAAGACAGTGTCTTATATTTTTTTTTCTACGAAAAAGACACTAGGTCTTATTTTCGGGGGATGTCTTACCTGGCTGCAGCTGTCCGCTCTGCCGTCTAGGGAGCCACAGACAGGTGGGCAGGCGTGCGGGCGAGGGGCCATCCTTTAGGGAGCCGCTCTGTGTGCTCTGTCAGTCAATACAAATGAGCAAACTAAACATGAGATTGTAGTCCATCACAGGAGTGAGCTTGGAGAAGTGGCTACTTTACAACACACACAGGGACCATGAGGAATAAAAGTAGCCACCCTCCAGAAGGAAGGACAGTGTCCGCACCAATTCAGAGATGATTTGAGAATCTACAGCTCAGTGATACTGTCAGGAAGCCCATGCCAACAAGGGAGCTGTGCATGCGTCTGCGCATGTGCTCGGGGTGGCTCATAGAGCTAGGCCAGGTAGTGCAACGCTGCAAGGTATCATGGCGCCAAATGGGCTATTTAAACTGAGTCCTCCCTAGCCTCCGGTGCTGAGTCTTCATCAGCTTTTGTGTGACAGTGTTCCTGAACCTTGCTCCTGATTTTGACTTCTGCAACTCTGCTGATCTTCTGGTGACCCTGACTCCAGCTCATCTTGGACTGCGTTTTGCCTTCTGCTCTGTACTACATTGCCCGCACAGCTTTGACCCCAGCTCTTCCTCTGACCATGCTGCCTGCACATTGCCAACCTGGTCTGCCTGACATTGATTCATCTCGCCCTCCATCCTTGCTGTGCGTTCCCGACTAGCAACTCTGTGAAGCTTCTCTGAGTTCAATGTTCCTCATCAGCAAGTACTTTCTCCGGCTTTCGTGCCCCTCTGTGCCCCAATTCACCTGTTCCACTATCCAGAGGTTTTGGGACTAGAGTTGCAAGACTGGCCACCTTTATCACCTCAAGCTCTGTAAGGTACATGACAGATAGATACAGAAATAAGATAATAAGATATATTTTTGGTAATAGTTAAGGTACTTGAATCCATTTTTAAGATTGAACTCCTGAGTTTAGTGTCACTTTAACAATTAGGCTGTTTATCAACATTTATCTATTTTTTTAAACAATTTTGGGGGATTCCTTATTTAACAATAAAGAAGCCTCATCCAAATGCATGTGCACATACACCTGGGTGTGTTCCAGGTCATTAACACATAGTTAACCTGTCGTCGCCTCAACCTGCCCAAGGGCAGCACAATTTTGAGTTCAAGACACAGCTTTGCTTAACCTTCTGAAACCTTTTATTATACACAGGAATGTGTTACTGATAGTCTGCAACGTATGTAGGTGTTTGTATGCTGCCCTAGGCCATGGCCTATATTGGCTAAGCATAAATCTGCCTCCGGCTATGACTAGGAATGAGAATAATCACCATGTAAGTGTCAAATTGCAGCTATAGTAAAAATGTATATACAGTATATATTTTTGTTGTCAAGTTTTTAGGAACCAAGTTTGATCATTACAGGCCTGCAGGGATTACAATTATAGTAATACTACTACTGTCTACAGTATGCCATGACCTGGATAAATGAGAACCTTCACAGAGACAAACAGAACAAAACTTCCCAGTCCTTACCTGCACTTCCGCAATATGAGCTCCCTCACCAATGCTTCTATCTTCGTCTAATCTTCTTTGCGAGTCGCCATTTTAAGCCATTTTGATTGGTCAGCCCAGGATGATGCAACTCTAGTGCCAGGAAGAACTCATTCCTCAAAGCATGGCACAGCAGTACACTGCGCATGTGCAGCTCAGTTTGCCATCTAAATCAGTTTGTTAGCAGGCAGGTACAAATCATTTATTCCAGAAGAGATATAGTATGTCTCTTCTGCAATAAAAAAAAAACTTTCCTGCTAGCAATTTTTATTTTTTTCAAATAAAATGACACTTTAAGAGAGAGTTTTTTTTTTTAATCTCTGTTGAAGGCTCATCGTCATACTTCTAGAACTAACAAAATAACATTGATGTAAAAGAGCTGTTAAAAAAAAAAAAAAAAAAAAGCTGTAAAACCGAAACTGTAATTATTTACAGCATTGTAAGTAAGATATATAAAGATATTCTACTTACAACACATACATTTTGTCAACGGTTGGCTGAAATGAGTACATAGGAAGTGTTTCTTCTGTGTAATTGGTTAATAAACCCCGATTAGAGGTTTTCCCTGAGGTTTCCAAGCATGATTATTAGGTGAAAAAAAGAAAAAAAACTTTTACTCTTGATGTTGTTTATCATACTTCCTCAATGCTTTGGGAACAGTTGTCTACCAGTGGCATTTATTTAAAGTGGAACTTTTCTTTTCATCTTCATTTTTAATAAAAGAACCACAGAGAAAATCAGAGCTCCTCTTGACCCATGGATTCATTATTTCAGTATTTCAGGTTCTTGCCGTTAGGTAATTTGTATTTTGCAATGGCTCATTCTGTACTGTGTGTTTGTTACTTTATGTACTGCAATTATTACCAAAGGACTTTTGCACTGTGCACTTCGTTATTATTGCCATCCTACACAATTATAAACTACATATATCTTTGAATTACTGTGTTCTGCAAAATCTTGCATGTTTGACCTCTGTATATTTTTGTGTCCTGTTCCATCAAAGTTATATCCAATCCAGAATATATTACGTAGCAAAGTATTTGAGGGTGTGTACATTTTCTTTACATCACATAATTAGCATTGTTCCATGTATATTGCCTATAACTAAGAACCAACATTTATTTCTTAAAGTGACACAAAACTCATGAAATAAACCTTAAAAATGCATTCAAGCCCTGTAGCTATTAACAAGAATGTTTCTTATTTGTGGATCACTCGGCTGTAGATCCTAAAACCATCTCTGAATTGGTGCTGACACTGTCCTTCCTTCTGGAGGGTGGCTCCTTTTGTTCCCCATGGTCCCTGTGTGTGTTGTAAAGTAGACACTGCTCCAAGCTCGCTTCAGTGATGGACTATAACTTCAGTACAGATTAGTAAAGTACATGTGAGATTGCAGTCCATCACGGGAGCAAGATTGGAGCAGCGGCTACTTTGCAACACACCATGGGGAATGAAAGTAGCCACCCTCCAGAAGGAAAGACAGTGTCAGCACCAATTACAGTGTATAGTGTAAAGAATCCGATATTGCAGAAGAGACATCATTTGGCTCTTCTTTAATAAGAAAAAAAAAAACAAAAAACCTTGCAGCTCACATATGTTATCTTTTTACCTAAAGTTCCACTTAAAATAAAAAAAAAAACAACTTAAACATTTTTAGCCTGGTAACAAATTCTAATTAACAATTCTGACAATAATTACTATTCCATTTGAGGGAATATTTGAAACAAAGTTGGTTATCTACCTCTCTCTTTTCCACCCTAATGCATTGACATGTTCCTCTGGGCCGGGTTTCCATAGAAACAGACACTGTTGGCCATTTCCCTTGAGCTCCACAGTGCCAATCACATCATTTATCCAGCTGTGCTTCTTAAAGAATGGGTTCAAAGTATTTCAATTTAAACTTTCCAGAAAAAAAAGAATATATTAAGAAATATTCATGAAGCTTTCTGTGCTAAACATACGTTTTTTTAATCCATTTTTTAAATGCACATTTTTCTTGTTGGCAATAAAGCTGCAGAATGAGCTATATTAGCTGGAGGCAAGGAGAATTTCTATAAAGCACTGGCAAAATACAGATATAAACTGAGTATTTGAATGTGCATGTAGCCACAGCTACCTGGCAGCAGGGCATTTTAAACTAGTGCTTTGTGCTCATCGCCTGCTGCGAAGTATGTATCATTATATGCCACAACCGTTTTACACCTAGCTAGACTGAAATCAGCTGACAGGATATCAAAATTTTGGCAGCCTGGCAAGGATTTGAACGTTATACTTGTTCAGATATTTCCTGTTCTCTTTTAATTTCATGGTATTGGTCTCCTGCATTTTCTGATTGGGAATATCAGTTCCTGGTGGACTTTATTTCTCTCTTTATTACCGAAATGTATTCTTTGTGCTCATCAATGTTGGGGCTCATACTAGAGACTTCAATTGGGCTCACCATTTTCTGGGCTGCGGTTTATACTTGATTCCTTTATCTGCATGTCTGTGGTATGTATGGAGAAAGATTGGAAGGCAAAAGTTTCTCTTATATTTACCTATGCATTTGATAAAGATTAGTTTTAAGCAAATACATTATAGGACAAAAGATATTTGATTGCATACATTCATAGGTAACAACAACATCTTTAAGACTGAGATCCATACACCATTGAATAAAACACATTGCCAACATACAGTATGCAGCAATTGAAGCTATGGTTGCAGAGACTCCTGGTCCCTAAATATTATAGGGGACTTAGGGGCCACACTGTAGGAAAGAGCAACATTTTTAAACCATTTTATTCAATAACTGTGAAAAAAATACATAAACAAAAGAAAGATAAAGAATACCAGCACTACTACACTTTAAAGCCTGTAGTATGATTACTCCCTTATTTTTCTTTAAAGTGGAGATCGTGAATGACCAGATGTCAATATGTGCCCTTTAGGAGAAGTTCACAATCTAAGCTTCCTATTTCAAGCCAATTAACCTAACAGCATGTCTTTCGAGTGTGTGTGAGGAAATCAGGTGAAAAACTTCACGGGTATGGCAGCCTAATGCAGCGGCAAGCTATTCTGGACTGCGCAAGACACAGTGAAAGCTTGGGTACCTAACCAGCAACTTCTGCACCACCAGGATCAGGACATGTGCCAGGAAAGGTGTGTGAACTTTCCCTGCCAAATGGATCCCAATAGGTTGGTGCCGCTGTCAAACACAAACTGACTTAGCACAAGCTGGTTTGGGGTCAGCCTCTCAGCCTGCCAGCCCCTGAAGCTGGGTAACTGCCACTATGGTACAGCACAGGTCATAAAAACTCACAGAAGGGGGTTTACTCCACCAGATGGAATTGGAGCAGCTGTAAAGCCAGCAGTTTTTCTAAGCTGACGAGCTGCTGGGCATGGGGGTAAGTAGTAGACATTTTTTTGACTCTGGTCAAGCGTGCTTATAGAGACTTCTGCTGGGGTGGGGTAGGAGACTTACTGTGAAGTTGAAGCCTATGCTCAATGTGGCCCATGTTGACCCTCTTACACACTTGATGGGTCTTACGGTTTTCAAACCCACTGTCAGACTTCTATCCCTATCACTTGAAGGTGCAGATCACAATGGTCCAGTAGGCAGCAGATATGTAAAAAAAAAAGGCCCGTATTGCAAAGCTCTTTCAATGTACTGCCTATTCAGGTGTTCACGTACTGTCCTGATGCTTACCAGTTGCTCTCAAACATACCTCAAAGTCAACATGTTTAATATTTTAACAAATATTGGGGATACAGGGATGAAAGAGGGTTTGTGGAACGTAGTGGTGTGGTTTAAAGGGTTTTGACATTTTATTAAACTTTTATCACCATAGTGTGTTACTGCACTGGTCAATTGATATGAGGTTGGGGGCTTTAGCTGTATTTTATTTTAGAATAGAAAAACTCTTCCTATAGCTTTTAGATATGCTATGACTGCTACTTAAGCCGCTACACTCAGGCCACTACTGCTAGATAGAATAAAGTTAGGTTTTGTAGCCAAAACTACCTTAAAATAAACCTTTTTTCAAGTTGAAATAAATCAGTTTGGGATGCTGCTGTAGTTAAGCCGAGAAATAATGTAACAGTAAAAAAATTAATTACACATGGAAAATATGTAAGACCAGAATACATTGTACAGCTGAAAGGAATCTCCCAAAAGCATCTATTAAAAAGGAATAGCTTTTTCCCCCTTAAATTTTCATAAAAAGGAGGCCCTCTCCTTGCAAGACAGTACTTTTTAATTAATTTATTTTTTTGCATTGGTACATGTCCCTCATTGCAGTTCTCTGCTTGCCGTGCTCTATTTTTGACAATCTCTTGCCTATTAACCTTGAAAATAGGCAGAATTTTATGATGGGTTTAAGGAAGGGCATGCAAATTGAACACAGGCCAATTTGCTCATCCTAAGTTGTGTACCTAAGATACGCTTGTTGAGCCTTATGATGAAACACAATATAATTTTGCAATTGTTATCTTCTTCTGGGAAGTAGCATACACCTAAATTTTACCTCTTTATACAGCTTCCATGAAGACAAAAGGATTGTCCATGTGTAAAGCATTACTCTCAGAATGGTCAACCACCATTCATTGAGTTTAGATATAAATGTTTTACCTAAAGCTAGTTAAGTCGGAAACATCTACCCTGCCAGGAGACCTCCACCACCTGAACTATTTAAAGTAACCAAAATGGGAAAGTGATCCAAAATCATTGTTTTATCAGAATCTGTAATTTTGGATAGTAGAGATTTTGAGAAAGAAATATATCAGTCCTGAATAGTACTTTATGGATGTGTAAAAAATGCAAGAAATCACACTCAAGGGAGTGATAGTGCCTCCACATGTCCACCATACTCCCGGCCTGAACCAATGGTGTATAGGTGTATACCTTGAGTGTTGAAGTATCTAGCCCAGTTAGCCAATAAAGAGGTTTTGTCCTTCTTGGAGTAAACTACAGAAATAAAGTGTCCACCAATCAAAGACAGGATTTGGGGTTCCTGTAGCATTGTATGGGTCACAAAAGAGTACAAAAAACCTGTTGACTGTGGGCCTTAACACCATAAATGTTCAGTGAATGCTTGGCCCTTGGTTTGAAGTGTTAATTTAGCCCATCTGTCTTTATGTGGATCATGACTGTGGACCAATATATGATATTTGAAGTTTTTGTTTATTAAGGTAAAAACTCTCACAATATTTAATGTGCTATATAATCTATTGAAGCAATGAAATAGATTTAGGTGGTTATTCACTAAGCTGCCGAAGGCAAGTAAAGGGAGCTGAATGCTGTTCGGCTATTCACTTCAGCCCATACACTGCACGATTCTCGTACGAGAATCGCGGGAAATCCCGCGATCGTACAAGAATCGTGCAGTGTATGGAAGGCGTGCAACCATTTCTAATGTACGGTCACACAACTTTTTTATTTTGAGCATGTTGAAAAACCAGCCGAGAATCGTACGATTTTCTGCTGGGTTTTAACATGATCGAGAGATCACTGCCGAACGGGCCCGAGTGCGCACACTGCCCGTTCAGCATTGCAGTCATCGGACGCCCGCCCCTCAGGGGGTATGATATGTCCAAGATGGCAATATCGTACGTTTTTTAAAGTACTTTACAACCCTCGCAAGACAAAAGTCTTGCGAGGGTTGTAGAATGTATGGGCACCTTAAGGCTAAAACCAGCCATACATAGTCTGCCTTCGGCTCCCTTCACTTCAGTTCACCCAAACAGCATCAGCTCGTTGTGCTGAGTCGAACTGAAGAATACGTTTGCTTTTGCCGATCCAACATCTAGATCGGCTGAGTCAAATGTCCGGCAGTTCACTCACTGCTGTTTTGCCCCTATTTTCATAGGGGCTGAACAGCAGTGAGTAAATAGCCGAATGCTGCCATGCATTTGATTTGGTTCTTCTGTTCGCTACCTCGGAGATCCTTTAGATCTGGTAGGAATGTTAGGAGGGACCCCCAGTTAAAAATAAAAAAAGTGCAAGAAGTTCACTCCCAAAGTCATACCAGGCCCTTTAAGGCTGGTAGGAATTTTAAGAGGGAACTCCATCAAAACAATGTAGGTTCCCCCCTAAAATTAACAACCAGACCCTCAATCCGGGCCATACCAGGCCACATACCCTTGGCATTGAGACAAGGGCCTCTTCCCCTGGTCCGGTGGTTGTGGGGGTCTACAGACAGGGGAGCTTATTTGCATTGGGGTACCCCCTTTCATAAAGGGGCACCCAGATACTGCCCCTCCTTGTGAATGAGTAAGGTGTACTTTTACCCCTACTCATTCAATATAGGGTTAAATCAAAATGTAAAAAAACACACCAGATTTTTAGAAAAAAAAAACTTTAATTGAAGAAAAAACACAACAAAAGTTTTTGACCAGTCCTCACTATTGGAACGTCCTGAGCGAATGACAACAAATGGGCGGAGCCATCCATGGCATCATGACTGGCTCTGCCCATTTGTTGTTATGCAATGACAGGCCACTGTTTATAGGTTGAGGACAGTGGCCTGTCACTGCATGACAACAAATGGGTGGTCACAGCTGGCTCCTCCCATTTGTTGCCATTCGACCAAGACCTTTCAATAGCGATTTGACAGGTGCCGACCTAATGTCAACAGATCGGTGGAGCCAGCGGGAATATCACCGCTAGCTCGGCCTATTTGTTTACATTTGGCTGGGACCTGTCAAAATATTCATTTTCATATTTTGCGTCGGAAGTTCATTGCGTGCTGTCGGATTGGCAGGCACCTTGACTGTTTTTATTAAGACGAGTTGGCGTCATCATGGACATTGTTGTATTGCAGCGTTAGATCATTTTTTTTTTCTGGGGGGGGGGGTTGTTTCGTTTTTATTAAAGGAACAGTCAAAAACTTTGGTTGTGTTTTTTGTTCAATTAAACTTTTTTTTCCCAAAAGTCTGGTCTCTTTATTTCCATTTTTATTTAACCCTTTAGTGAATGAGTAGGGGTACTCATTCGCAAGGGGGGCCAGCATCTGAGTGCCCACCTTTATGCCCCCGATGCAAATAAGCCCCCCCACAACCACGGGGTCAGGGTTGTGAGGAAGAGACCATGGGGACAAGGTGCTTTTCAAGGGGGGACCCTGGAAAAGAACCCTCCCAATGCCGAGGGCATGTGGTATTGTGCGGGGGCGGGTCAATTCGCTCATCCCCCCCTTTCCTGCCCTGTCAGGTCAGTGCTCGTAATAAGAGTCTGGTTTAGAATCTTAGAGGGGACCCCGCATTTTTTGGTGGTGGGGTTCCCCCTTAAAATTCCTACCAGACCTAAAGGGTCTGGTATGACTTGTTTTAACTTGGGGGTCCCTCTTAACGTTCCTTCATTTTCTTACTATTTGTTTACATTTGCAGGGCAGACCTGTCTCCCTGCTTCAGCTTTATTTTCAGGTAGCCAAACCTATGGCTATATCCTTCGGCTCTTTAGTGAATAACTCAGTTAGTTTTATAGCTGAATGAGGAGGGGAGGATGATGGATTTCCCAGCAAAGTAACCTATTGTATAAGGCCTCTGGCAATACATTTAGAAAAGAGTGGATTTGCCCTCCGATGTATCACTGTACACTAAGTTTTCTTACCTCGGGGGCCCCCAGTAATGTGCTCTCTCTATTTTACAGACAATGTTAAGACCCAATGCTTGGAGGAGAGTTGACTCATTTTCAAGGTCATCGAACTTGCGTGATAGCATGGTAAGGTATTTGTCATTAGTACGGGAGATTAACCTGATGAACATTCACTCTGGTTTCCAGTATGGTAATTTGGTCTTTGTTTGGTGAGGTCTTCCTGGATAGGACCCAGTTACTGCTGTAGATCGTCTGTGATGATGTTAAGTATGCTTGCACTACAGTGGGATGAAAAAATGATTTACAGGCCTGTAGCATGTCACACCTGACCACACCTAGTCCAGCCCACTGCTTTCTACAGGGACAGCACTGCCCCTGCTGCTGAAATCCTCTCACTTTGAGCAATTTTTTGATGCAGCTTTTTACAGATTGGGGAACCTCTGCCCATCTTTACTTCTGATCCAATCTCGCTCTCTAAGATGCTCTTTTTATACCCAATAATGTTACTGACCTGCTGCCAATTAACCTAATTAGTTGCCAAATGTTCTTCCAGGTCTTCCTTTGTTAGCACCACTTATTTCCCAGCTTTTTGTTGCCCTGCTCCAAATTTCTGGAGACGTGCGGCTGCCATCAATTTCCAATTTGCAAATCATTGCATTCTGTTTTTATGTAGATTTGACACAGCGTCCCAACTTTTTTGGAATTGGGGTTGTAGCTACTGAAACCAAGGAAAGAAGGGCTCTGCCCCCATCATCAGGCACCTAGCACTGTTACATGGGAGAGATGGAGTGTGTCAAATGCTCAACTATACTGGAATGCTGGGTATTTCACTTTACTCCCAGTGGCCAACATAGTGAGAGGAGAGATGTGAATATGCTGCCAGGGGCTTCCTTTCCTTTCTTTAATGCTTGGGCAGAAGGATCACTTTATAGTGCCACATCATACCAGTAGTTTAACATCCAGGCCGCTCCAGAGCACTGCTGTAGCTACCCTAAATGCCAATGCAATAACTGACTTTTTAAAAGATGGTATTTGCATACCTACATTTTTAAGCTCAAGCTTGACAGCAGGTTGCTCACTCTATTGTGGGTACAAGAACTGGGTGCACCCAGTCTCCACATACTCCGAAGCTCTGGTTTTGAGGAAGTTCTGGCAGTAATCTAGGGTGGCAGGCTGTTCAAATACAAGCATGACAATTGCTATTTGTGATATGTATTCTCACCTCAGCTTTACTAACCATACTAAAAAAAAACCCAACTCTTGCCAACCTTTTTTTTCCAGTTTCAGATAGAGTTTTGAAGGGTTAGAACCTCAACCTTTTAATGTGGCCTGTGCCACTATTTGGGAGATTTTTCTTATTTCTTTTTGACAGGTGTCAGACTGAACTGTAAGAGAATTCACATTTCATTGAGAATACACAGAATTTAAAATCTGACAAAAAAAATGAAAAAATCATCCCTGCCTGAATACAGCATTTAAAATGTGACAAGACATAAGGCGAAACGAGCATGTTGCAGCAGGTTTAGCAGGGCTTAATGAGAAAACATACAGTAATGCACTAACAAATGCTAACAGGGAGGAAGCGGAATATGGTGGCTTAAAGCACTCAGTGCATTGCTCGTCCCTAAAGTCTTACTATGGCCAATGGTCGTCGTGTTTGGAGGAGAGAGAATGCTGAGTTGCATCCAAAGAACACCATACCTACTGTGAAGCATTCGGGTGGCAACATCATGTTTTGGGGCTGTTTCTCTGCAAAGTGACCAGGACGACTGATCCGTGTACAGGACAGAATGAATGGGGCCATGTATCCTGAGATTTTGGAGTGCAAACCTCCTTCCATCAGCAAGGGCATTGAAGATGAAACGTGGCTGGGTCTTTCAACATGACAATGATCCCAAACATACCGCCCGGGCAACGAAGGAGTGGCTTTGAAAGAAGCATTTCAAGGTCCTGGAGTGGCCTAGCCAGTCTCCAGATCTCAACCCCATAGAAAACCTTTGGAGGGAGTTGAAAGTCCGTGTTGCCCAGCGACAGCCCCAAAACATAGGAGATGTGCATGGAGGAATGGGCCAACATACCAGCAACAGTGTGTGCCAACCTTGTGAAGACGTACAGGACACGTTTGACCTCTGTCATTGCCAACAAAGGATATACAACAAAGTATTGAGGTGACCTTTTGATATTGACCAAATACTTATTTTCCACCATAATTTGCAAATAAATTTGTTCCAAATCAGCCAATGTGATTTGTCTGGATTTGTTTTCTCATTTTGTCTCTCATAGTTGAGGTCTACCTATGATGCCAATTACAGGCCTCTCTCATCTTTTTAAGTGGGAGAACTTGCACAATTGGTGGCTGACTAAATACTTTTTTGCCCCACTGTAATTTCTTTAATTTTATATTTAGTATGACACACAGCATCTACCGACAAATACCTGCTACATTCATAAAACCAGACTCATTTTTGCCAGTCTTTAAAACTTCATCCCATTACATGCAGTCTCTATAGACCTATGAAGGGCGAGATAGCAAGCTGGAACCCCAAGTTGTCCATCCTTAATAGAAATAAACAGCAACACTGTGCTCTTGAAATGTCTGTATAGAGAAAAAGACTATTTGTAACCATTTGAAAAAACAATCTGCCATGATCCCTTGTTAAAGTGATATTAAAGCCAAACGGTTTTTAAGCTATTTCAAATGCTGATAAAATCACTTACAATAGATGCTGCTTCTTGATATTTAAAAGTTTTAGTTTCCTGCTGAATCAGCTGGTCCCGAGCACTGTTTCTGACTTCCTGTTTTAGAGTGACTCCTTTCTCTTGCAGGGTCCTATGGAGACACCCTTGTGTGTGCGTCTTCACAAACACACAGACACAGCAAGACAAGCCATGCCCTGCTCCCCCTTAATCCCTTCTCTGATGGACAGCTATTGAGGACTGCTCTGTCCCTTGTGATCTGGTACTGGACAGGAAATTCAGGGAAGCGGAGCTGAAAGAGTTTGAGCCATCTGTTTAGAAACCTACTTCGCAGGATAATGTATATTTGATTAATCTGGATTCATTATCAAAAAAAGTTTGGGAGTTTAAGAGACAAAAGCCCTGGCTCGGTGATGTGAAGAGATTCTGGACAGCATACACAAACATGTGAAATTAGTTTTGTTTGTAAATAAAGCCTGTAATTGGTTTATGACATCAGTTCTTGTATGAGACAGACACAGAAAAAAAGTTTGCTTACAGGAAAAAGGGGAGGGAGAGGAGGCACTCAAAAGCCTATATCAAGATAAAGCAGATTTTCACACATTTGGATATATTGGGGGGAGGGTAACCCCTGCTGAATACTATTTAGAACTTTGTATTTGTTCACCGAACTGGTAAAATAAAACAGAATAAAAAAACAAAACAAATTTCCATAAAGCAGCCCTGGAGATATGCCTGGGCTGTCCATTACACATAACCATTCTCACATGTATTGCATTTTATAGGCATAAAAACAAGAGAAGGTAGACATTTCTTTATAAGTAACATAATTGCGTGCTTTATTGATATACAGAGTAAAGCATTATATAATACAATAGTAAGGCATATTTTTGGTGAACTTGATATGTAGTGAAAATGCAGGAGTAAAACAAAGATGCATATAAAAATAATTAGTAAAATTTTGACAGTGTTGGTGGTTAAAACACAATCGCGTAAGATGGTAAAGATGACGATGACAGAACATGCCAAATGTTGATGTTATGTATTAACATGGAGTACATTTTTGCAATATAATACTCTTTTTAAAAAAATATTTCTAAATAATGTTCAAAGCAGCAATAAAGCCTCTCCTTTTTAATAAGTATAGAAATATATATCTGAGACACACTCTAAAACTTATGCATAATAGATAAACCCAAAATGAATAAAACAAACCGTGCAAATTCCTTTATATCTGAAAACAAGTCTGGCACACACACTCCAATCTCTGAAATGAGAGGACAACCGTTGCATGAAGCTAGCAAAAAGGCTAAATTTGTTTGGGAAGAACGAGGTGATCCCTTTGAAAAATAAAGCTTTGATGCACATACAAAAAAGAAAATGAGAATCAGCGTGAAGGAAAGCCAAGAGACAACAGTATTCGTTGTGTAACAAAACTCACCCTACTTTTGCGTGGTGTGTAATGGTAAATCAAATAGAGATTAGTATAAAATCACTGGAAACAATGGTAGACTTCAAGGACAGTTCAAAAATAGCTAGAAATTGCAGTAAGCTTAAAGGAGAACTGAGGTGAGTGATTTTCACTCAACATCATAGTTTGAGCTGACGTGTGACAATGAAACTGTCACATGTCAGCTCAATAGATCGGGAAGTGAGCGAACACATAGCGTCGCTCGCTCACTTCTCGATCATGTCCCTGCAGAGAGCCATGACTGTCACTCACGGCTCCCTGCAGGGATTCCCCCCTCCCCGATCCTCCAGTGCTGACTGGCGGGACGGACGGGGGAGGGGGCAGGTACAGCTGGCTCTGCCTCTTAATAGGCAGAGCCAGCAGTCAATCACTCAGCTGGGTGGATTTGACAGTAATGTCGGGATCCGTCATGGCTGCAACGGTCTCAGTATACCGCGAGCTGTAGCTCGCAATATACTGAGCTTTGGGTCACGGGAGGACACTAGTTTATGTCCTTCCTTGACCCTTAGGAGAACTATGGGGAAAAGCACTGACACCATAGTTCTCCTTTAAACAGTTTTTTCAAAATTAAAAGTTAATACTCATATGGGTGCGTTCCTGACAGATGTCTGATGGTGGCTAGATAAGGGACACATAGTTAATATGTGCCTAAAGAGAACTTTGGAAAGCTGCCAATAATTACTTGCTTTCAAAGGTGCAGGCTCTGGTGCAGTCATCCTGATTCTGGGTGTACTACCCAGTGAGTTACTGACCTAATACAAGTATGCAAGATGGTAATTCAGCCTTTTCAGATTTAACTGACTGCATTCTTATCCAGGTCCGTGACTTGAGGGCTTATTTATAAAGCAGTTGGTATTGGCATGTCCTAACTATGGCAATACCAATACTTCTATACATGCTTCTTAAAGTGTATTTCCATTTTTGCAGCAAATTGGGACAATACCTATTTTATATTTGTTTACTAATATAATGTTCCTATTCACATTGAATAACTTGTAAAAAATATAAGCAGCATTTTGTACATTTTTAAGTGCTTTATACTTGCTTAAAATTCCCCCCTCTTTGTAATAAGGAGGGGGCAAGTTATGTTCACGCTAATTAACCTTGTCTGTACTGTACTGGCAGATTTCATTATCAGTTGTAAACAAGATTTGACTGATGTCTGTCCTAACAAAGCGTAAAAGATTTAGAGGCATTGTATGTTAAAAAGAAGCTCTGTCTTTCCCTCAACTTTCACTTAAAAACTGCTCAGCGCAGCCTGGAATCTGCACAAAGGCCCTTATAAAATATTTTTCTTACCATTTAGATATTTCATAAAATGTTTTAGGTATCCTGTGTGAATAGGAACAGAGTGGGTTTTTGTCAAATGTTACTGCAAAAGCTGAAATACACTTTAAACCAACTGCTAATTCCTGTCTCCTCAATGCTGCTGCTTGGGAGATGGTAAGGGATACTGTTAAAGTAGTACTAGTTCTCCCGGACATTTATAAAACACTGCTGTATGATTTATTAGAGCAATTTGTACTTAATGCTTTGGGACTAGAAGTAAGCAAAACCCCATCATGCCTTAGTCCCTGCATAGTATAAAAAATATGCTGAATGGAGGACACCAACCTCATCTTCTAATATGTTCTCCTCCTATCCAGTGTTCTCTGCAGGATCCATATTGTATGCAGCAACTTTATAAATACAACATAAAATGCTAGGGCAGTGTGGAGTATTTGCAGGAATGTTCTGCAGCTTGCAGAGAGGAAACTCATTAGCTCTTTATAAATGCTGGAGCTTACAGCTTTAGAAATAAGTCAGCAGTGGCAGCTCCCATATTGCTTTCAAAGGTTCACTTTAAGTTGAAGCCATACAGTGAGCCTTTTCTGTTACTCTTAGTGAAAACGCATGGTTAAAAGAACCTGCTGACTCACATTTTCTGCATTAATTTGTATATCAAGTGTATATATTTTATTTTGCATATGCACTGTGCTATCAGCAGCTCCACATAAAGTATTCAATGAAGTGAGGTCAATATGTTCTGTGTCATTTTTCTGGATGTGACCCTCTCTCTTTCATGCCTCATTGTCCTTGAACCATTGGTATTTCCATGTGTAGAGAGTTGGGCTAATGGAATCTAGCCTTTACATTTGCTAGGGCAGTGAGACTTACAACCCTGCTATATCCATTTGCAAGTAAAATGTTGACATTAGAGCGATATTAGAGTGAACACAGTACAGTCTCATTACTGCTTTCAATTACCTCAATTTAGCTGAGTTATCCTAAAAGTGCCAAGTTTTAATACACTAACAATGTAAAACCACCCTTAGGAGATGCAATAAAATGGTATCACAATAGTGATCAGCATAAAAAAAAAAATCCTGTCAAACAGCTACCTAAATTTAAGTTACTCTGGCTTTGCTGTAATTTAAATAAATATTTTACATTATAACATTCTATACTGCCAAGTACTCCATTACATTGGAGTTGCGTACATATCAGTAGTACAGTGCACCTGCTTACATGCCACTCACTGCTGCTCTGTGCAGCACAGATTAAACCATCAACAGTGAAGGCAAAAATGACTTACTAAAAAAAATGTTGATGTGTTCCTCTTCCTATACTTATATCTGTTTGTCATTTTATCTTTTTTCAAGTTCAGCTTTTGTGTTCTTATATCAAAGACGGAAAAGTAAAAATGTCAATGACAAAACGGTCTCTTCAATTGATTAATTTACACTAGCTTTAAAGCCTCTAAACACTGGCCATACACTGTTAACAGACACATCAGTGTGTGGCCTTGCCACCTGGAGTTTAGGCCGAACAGTTCATGTATTCTGACAGCGGTGGGTGCCGGCTGTCAGTATACAACAGCTGTAGCAGGAGATTTGTCCATCCATTCTGTTTAGCATTAATGGAGGAATCTGTCAGACTTTTTTTTGTTCAGCCTACAGGCTTTAAAAAAAAAATGTATGGCTATCGTATGACAGTTAGCAAGGAGATGGGTAGTTAGGAATGTACAAAGACGGCATAGGGAGTTAGAGATTGGATAACTATGACAAGTTAGGCAATGCAAACTATAGGAAAATATTGCACAAAAGAAAAATGTTTAAGCTTTGGCTGGAGCTGGGCTTACTTTTAGATGGAAATGAGAATGGTATGAATCTCTGCTGGGTTTAAGATGCTGTAATCCCAACAATTTCCCCTGATTTGACATCCATCACCTGGACAGAATGGGAAAGGAAATCTCCCCCAAAAGATAAGAACCGGACAGGTATTCATATCTTTGCTTTGTTGCTTGATGCAATAAAACATTCATCAACGTGCGGTACGATTAACGTACATGCATCATGATGCATGCCATTAGTGTTGACATTCAATACAAAGTGCATTGCAATGCACAGGAATGTGCATTGAGGCATGTTGATGTGTTTTGATGCGTTCCCATTGATCTAAAATGGAAAAAGCATCAGTAGCGGGGGAACACAGAAGTGTGAATCCTTAACTTTCCCCCATTCTACTGCAAGCATTTTTAATGCTGTCTGTGACCCATAGGGGAAACTGCCCCTAGGTTGTTGCTTGGTCTGATACCAACAGTAAGCAATCTACTTGGCAGATGTAATAATAAATCCTGACGCTATCCAAACTTTAAGAAAAAAAAAAGATAATAACCGTCTCAAGATGGGCTTTAAAGAAAGGTACTATGATGGGGTCAAGTGTAGTAGTGATTGTAGCATTTTCTCAAAGTTAATCTTGCTAAGTAACTATAAGTAAAGTAAAACCCCTTGCTTAATAATCCTAATGAATATAGCAATTATAAACATACAATTCTAAAATTGAACACTATCTGCTGGGTACCACCTTGTTTTGGGACATAGTGTAGCAAAATATAGGCCACTAGGGGAATGATTTATAAATCCACCCAGCCATACGTTGGGCGAAAGCTGTTTACATGGCATAGGAAACTCCTATGCGCCTCCGCTCCATATAGCCAAGATATAGATAGGTGGGAATGAAATGCGAACAGCATCCGTGTGGCAGGGCAGCTGGTTTATAAATCATCCCCTGAAAAATGCGATAATCAACTTTGCACATGTAGAAATAATAGATGGGAACTGACCATTGTGCAAAGCGATCTCTGCTTGTAAACACATTTACTAACAAATACCTGCGTTTCAATAATGAAAGCCAAAATTAGAAAGAAGGAACGCTGCTTTAAATTAACTACGTTTAATTCCCACTCCCCATAAATGTCTGGGGCATGAGAGCAATGGATTGGGTTGTAAGAATACGTGCAGCTAGTTTCTCACTGAATCCCAGTGTAGGCAGCCAAGTGGCAGTGTTGTTTCCAAGGAACCCCAGTGTATTAACTGTTACAATACAGTGGTCTAGTATTTATCCCAATAACATTCCATTTCAATGGTGTTCTTCACGTTTACTACTTCTCTGCATGTAAATTCAAGCATAACATTTCATACAGAATGGGTCAGTATGCGGTTGCCACAACATCAGAGTGTGGCTATGTTGTATTACACAGTACTTGAGAATCAGTATAAGATCAGTTATCTATATGGTAACTATGGCTGAATGTATACACTTTTCTATTTAACCTAAAGACATTTGCTGCCTGCTCTATACAGGTGTAAAAACACAACTGAAATGGAACAGTGTATAGAGGCAGCTGCAGTCCCCATACAGATCAGCACATATGGAAATGAATCCTGGGCGATGTTCTGTACATACCCAAACTGTGCCCGCTCTGTCTCTAATCGCTACACCTCTCATCATTGTGTGTTGTATTAAATATCACATATTAAATCTCCTTACATTTTTTTCCTATTATGGAAAGCTGGTTAAGCATGCCTTTTATTCGTTCAAGTAGTAAGCAATAAGCAACTAACTGCAGCACTTCTTTACTTAATCTGCTTACAACAGATTGCTGAAATGAGTACTGAGGCTGATTACACATCACTGCACTTTGCAATATTTTAATAAGGGCCATAATATAGTAGTTAAAGGAAAATAAATCCAATGTTGATAGCACTGCCAGAGTTTGGGCTAAATTACATGAGTGATTTAGGCTATGGCCTCATTTGCAGAAATCAAGAGGTTTAATTGCTCAGTAGCATGAGTAAAATCAGCCATGTGATTTAGCCTTGAAGCTCCAATGAAGACTATCCGCAGGACCAGCACTGTCAGGAGAGAAGTGCTGCTATGTGACAGCACAGCCTATACCTTTGCTCATCATCACATCCTGGGAATGACTTGCATTAAAATGCTTTCAGGTTCTTATTTAAGCAACATGTTTTGCTCCTAAGTATAGATAAAGGCTTGGATTTACATAATAATAAATTCTCTAAACGTCTTTTCAATCAAAATACATTTTTTTTGTTAAGAGGAAAAAGTCAAATCACATGTGTAATATATACTCTACTTCGCCGAGCATTCTCCTTATCTGCTACAGTTCAGGTCCCGGGACACCAAGCTCTGCTATCTTGCAGCTCTGCTTGGCCAGCCGGACCGATAAATTTCCCACTGGCATCACAAACCCGCCAGGCAGCAGAAGCTTCTAAGACTGCACAGAGACCAGCTACGAGAAGGGGCTGTAAATGTAATTATTAGGCGATTTAACTCTTTAGTTTCATTCTCTAAAGCTATTCCTTTAATCTCAACATAAAATGGTGGCGTGTGTACGTTCTATTTAGGCAAAACATTATTCTTGATTTATCGTCTATTTCTCTCTCTTTTATACAACAAGCCAATATCTAATATTGCTGTATAGCTTATTTTTACTGGGAAATAGAAAAGTAGAACTTATGTACTTTTTTTTTTTAAATGAATGTTTAATACTTTACCATTATACTATTCGGCAGTTTAGTTACATTTCAAAACTGTAGTCTGGCATCCCTTTGTGAGCAAACAATTAGTATTTTCTGAAGTGAACAGACCAGCCACAGGAACTATAAATATTATATATATAAAAAAAACTTAAAATAAAACAAGAAAATGGTAAATATTTATAAGTAGTTCACTCTGGCTGGGGAACACACTTTCAGATATGCTAACAAAAAGGTTGATTAAAAATGGCTGCTTACACAATGGATATAGTGGCAATGTTTCATGTTTTGATGGCATGTTTAGAAACACCACAAAGCCATAGTGAGGTAGATGCAACATGGTTAGCCATGTCTGGAAACAGTAAACACAAAATCAAACAAATTTTGAAAGACCATTCGGTTGTCCTTAGCACATCATTCCATGTAATATAACAATATGATATAGGCAAGGCAGCGAATCTCTCATATTAGAAGGTGCCAGATTGATCTAAATGGCCACGTGTGTACACACAGACATGAACTGAAATGCTATGATCAATCAGCAATTAAGGTTATGTAACCTGCTAACAGAACAGTGCAACTGAGGGAAGCATCTCTGTCTCTAGACATGAAGTTCTATTTTACATATGGATGTTTGGACTGTTGAAGGGGAGCACACAGTTGTAGTTTTTCTACCCTGTTTTAGACTGTTGACATGTTGCCATGCAGCTGATCTAAACTCTGATGGGAAGCCGAGAACACATTTGGTGAAAATGGATTCCGCTGATTGCTTTTACTGGAGAGCTATCATTTCTGGGAACTCTGTTAAAGCAATTCACTTCACAACTACTTCAATGTTCGCATGACAGGACAAAATAAGGAAATAGCTACAATTTTTGGTGCTGGGAAGCAGCAATCGCCTACTATCAGCTTAAGTGGAATTGGTGTTCCTGGTAATTAGTCAGTTAGTCACGGACAATGACTCTATTACCAGCAGAAGAGACCGTCAGATAATGCAGTCACTGACCTTACATTTTTACCTTTAGCACAAAGACCACCGACCAAATACTACATTTCCAAAGTGCCAGTGTGCAGATTTGACAGACATACAAATTAAAGAGTTAGTCAAACGGGTGCAGAACCACATTTTTATATAACCAGTGCCTTTTCATTATCTTCATCATTTTATAGTCTTTCATTGCTACAGGGCTTGTACACAATTCCTAGAAAACACTTAGTGACACAATAAGGAGGTTGTCCATTTTAACAACACACATATATACTTGCTTATCAACCTGGAGTTCTGAGATTGCATGAAATCTAGGTTGCATTGCAACAGAATGGTTCCTAAGAAAAACAAAAAAATTTAGTTTTGAGCTTTTGTGAACCAAATGGACATTTTTATTGTGGAGCATCTTTTGTTGAAGACTTTGTCCTTGTAGCTTTGGAAATCAGACATTATCAATATAAACAAGATTGACATTAAAGGTGTTTCTATAGTTTTGAAAATCTCAAGTTATCAATAGATAGTAACAACATTGAAGTAAAAGGTTGTTTTTGTAGATTTGGAAATCCCACGTTATCAATGGATAGAAGACACATTGAAGTTAAAGATTGTCTGGTTGATGTATATTTAAAAAAATGTGCTAACATGAACATTTCCTGTTGCTATAGCAACCAGTCAGAAATATTCTTTTGTTTTCAAACAACTGACAAGAAATTTTCTTGTAAACACACTTTTTTTGTTTGTTCATAAACCTCTTAATAAAGTGAGCAAACATCATTCATACATTAAAGAAGTCTGGAAGCATAAAATTACGAGTTGGCTTTTACATATCTTAATGAGAGTGAGAGAGTTAAAGGGTGTTTTTAGTGATAAGTTTAAAACTGCATTAGGGGTTTATAGTGCAGCTTAACTTGCAAGGAACCCTATATCATGAAGGTACCAGTAATTCGCCTGAGCAGTTACAGTGATCCCTGGAAACAAGGCAACAGGACAACCATGAGATCTTAAATTGTGGCTTTAAAGACTAAAATGTACTATCAACTCGATCACTAAAGGGTTCACAGATTTGGAATAACAGCTACCCTCAGAGGAATGTAGATCAAACATTTCGAGGGCCTGCGAAAACACTCTCACATATGAACCCCACAGTCATGTAAAAACGGACTTGGAGGCATTTTCTTTATTGGATGAACCATTCATTGAAGGAGATATTTTTGAAAACCGGGTTAAATGAAAGGATCCTTTAGCCTTCAGCAATAGGACTTTCTAGACTACAAGTTTCTGAAGGTGAAAACAAACTCATACTAATTGCTAGTTGTCACCGACTGCCCTTTCTGCTCACCAGTTTTCATAGTTTTATGTCAGATGGCTCTTGACTGTAACAAACATTTTCATCTACACAGTTCTATTATAAGAACAGACTCCTGGGCACTAGATCACATACACATTGATTACCGATTCATACAATTATTGCTTAACTGCACGCATTAAGTTAGGACATAAACATATCCTGATGGAACACTTACATAATACCACAGTTTAAATTAAGTATCCCTTTAAAATGTTAGCTACTCCAGATATCTAAAAGTAATCTAGTTGGAAACGATTTCAAGCAAAAGAAGTCAAAGTTAAAATAAAATGGAACCCAATCGGCTATAAAACCTTGGGCAGTGCAGCCCTACTTTTACTTGTCCCACATTCATTTCCTCAATGAGTATTATGGTAAAAAAAAGTTAGGGCTTGCTCTAGCACATATGGCATAATGCATTTGTTAAAGCATAAAAGGACAGCATCAAGTACCGCGGCCCCGGTTAGCAATTGCATTGTTACATGTTTAAAATTAGTAACGGTATTCCAGACTGCTCTGGCATAAGTAAAATTGTCGATTGCTAACTGGATACTGGTACACTTGCTCTAAAATAAAGAGGTCTTATACATAGTATGAAAAAAATAAGAAACCTTGCCCATAGGGCTCAATAGTGTTCACAGTAAGCTGTGAGATACAAGCTTAAACAATACTATTGTGTTAGAGTGGGCTCTTATAAAAGTACATTACATTAGTAACCATGAATTGTTAGTTCCGTCTGTGAAGCTGTTCCCATAAAATGAAAAATACTCTAGCTCAGGCTTCCCATCGCTGGTCTAGATGTATCTTGTGTCAATGAAAAAAAAAAAACTTTTGCCAAAGTTCCATTGTTCATCAATTAACAAGTGTGTCTGTGAAACACAAAGTCCATGTCATATTTGGTGCTATAACTGATGTTCTTTGATACACAAGGAAAAAAAAATGACACTTAATATGAATATTGTTGATATACAGTTACAAAGCCATGGCAATTCTAAACAATGCACTGTTTTTTTTCCTTTTTTCAAAAGGATTTTTTTTATAAACAAATTATTTTTTTTATAAAGCACACTTTAGTTTACAATCTTTCTTTATAACTGATATAAATTTTTTTAAACAACCCAAAATTGCCCTCTGTAAAAAGAAATGGCAAGATTTTTTTTTAAGCTATCAAGATTTTACATGTATTTTTCCTATTGGTTTTTGTACAATTGCATAGACATTTAAAACCTGCCATTGTTACCAAAACAATAACAGACTTAAGAAACTACTGAAATCTACAGTATAGTACCACTACCCTTCACAAAAATATAGATATTTGCTTGTAAACTCTTACAGTCTAATCCCCTTTTTTGTTGTACGAAGATAGTTATATAAAAAACACATGCGGTGCGTAGGGAGTTGTTACTCTAACACCTCGTCGTCAGTCATGACCGTGACTAAAGTTTCCATCGCTCTTCCCAAATCATCAGCCATGTGAAAGAGATTTCCTACATGGTTTCCTAGAAGAGAAAAGGCAACATACATTATAATCGCCATTAATGGAAAGGATCTCTGCTTTTAAACACTTGAATTTAAACAAATGCCATTACATTTTCCCACCTATGTACTTAAAAGTATATCTGTAGCTAAAACGGTTTTTGTTTTGAATAGAGCATAAAAGTGTTAGAACATAGGTCAGGTTTTAATGGCTACTTCAGTATGTAATGGGTGAGGAGTGCCATGACAGAGTCATGAGGCTTGAGTTACTGAAGAATCTATTCCTCTGTTAACAAGTGGTATTACAGGCAATGCTTTTCAAGGGTTTGGAGCACACTCTTGTTAAGAGCTCCAGAGGGGTAAAGACTGTGACAGAGTTGACTTTCGTTGAAAAAGACTTGACACCTCAGATAGATTAGCTTATAACATGTCTGTGCTGTGCTCTCTGTTCTCTGGTAGTGTCTCAACCAAAAATAATAAAAAATAAAAATAAAAGGGATTTAAACATTTTACCACTTTAAAAGAAACCTGTGAGGATAGATATATGGGCACTACTGTTGCCAACTTGTTTTTCAGAATTACAGGCTCCAGAGCTGTAATTCTGATCCTGGTATCACTGCCAACTGGGTTGCTTCCCTGGAACAAGCACACAAAGGCTGAAAAGTCTGAAATCTTGCCATGCATACTTGTTACAGGTTAGTGTTCCATTAGGTAGGGATGGCAAGTTAAAAACAACAGGCCTATAGCCTGTACCTTGCAAAAACTATTTAGCAATGGCAGAACTAAAATTTCTTTCTATACAAGCATTAAAGCAGATCAAAACAAGAAACACACACTGGGCTTGTCTGTATAACTGATGCAAAATGAACAATATAAACAATTACATGCCACATAGATGTTGGAAGGTTGATACAAGGCAGGCTTCAGATTTCAATGATGGATTGTCTAGCCCCATTTCCCATCTGTTTGACCCTCTCCTTCACCCTACCACTATGTGTAGGTAGGGATAGACAGCTGTTGTCTGGTAGATCATTAAAAGAAGGCAAATAGGCAGAACTGAAACAGTCAAAGTATGATATTTTCCCATAAAGGGATTTAGAATTCCTTTAAAGTGTATCTGTGCTTTAACTAAAAGAAATGTAACTAGTAAGGACATTAAGATACCAGACTTGATAAAAAAAACATATATTTTTGTCAGCACTGGCAAATGTCACAGAGGTTGCCATGCAGATCTCAACTTGCTGAAAAAGGATTTTGCAAAAGGTTAGGGACCCCCCAATACAGCAATTTGGCTGATAAGTCACTAAGTCATGGGAGAGACTTGTCCCACCATACCTTGGCTATTTCCGGAGGTGGCGCAGGCAGTTTCTTTTTTTCTTTAATTATGTACAGTCTAGAATTAATCGCGGTTGGGATGCGTTTATAACTAAAGCCCAAAACATTTTTTTTTTAAATAGCATAGGGAATGGTAAAAACTCATGTCAGTTTTTTTTTCTCCGTCCCATTGTTGAGATTTTCCCTCTATTCCTAGTCTGGCAGTGAAGTAAAATTTTAGTTTTTATCCTAATTTTCAGGAACAGTTGTCAGCAGATCACCTAGAGACTAAATTCCCCTAATGGGGACACAGGCAGTGATAAAAACCTGACAGGGCTATTCGTCCGCTCACCATTCCCACTAGAACTAAAATAAAGGTTTTGGCTCTATACTTTACTTTTGTTTTTCACCCACAGGTTTAATTTAAGTAATTTTCAGTGAATATGATCACAGCTCATGCAATCAAATGTTCTTATCGTTGTATAGAAAAATCTCAGACACAGACGTTTTCTTAAATGTCAGGTGGAAAGTTTGAATAAAAAATGTCAGCTAATAAATGCAGATACACCTGTCTTCATCAAGGTAAATGAAGCCCAAGAGAGCCTCCTTCATTAGTTAGTACCAAAAGACAACGCAACACTCACAAATCAGTTATATTTATGCATACGACTAGTGTCTGCCAGAGATATACTCAGCCCAAAAGCAAAGCAGAAGCTGTTTAAGCACATAAAGTTTGACAAAGTTTGTGTGTGTAATTATGTAGCATTACTACTTTCCCTTACCTACAAGTACTGAGACAGTTTGGACAGTGTGTACTCATGTATAGTTTTATTTGTTGATTTTTCATTTTATCAGTTCTACATACTATTTTAGAGTAGATAAAGCATTATTTAAAAGGAGTTTAAATAAAACCTTTCCATAGTTGCTACTGGTAAAGTATTAGAGATCTCATATTTAAACTGTTAGCAATTTTGTATCATAGATGTAAATCTGTGGTGGCTTCTGCATTCGCATGCTGACCTCCTGAGGGACAGTCTTGGCTTTATACATGCCAAATTGATAGGTCATAGGTTAGGTTTGCACACTTCATGCAAATATACAAAACAGCATTCTTAGAAACTATCAGACTATCAGCATTCTTAGAAACTATCAGAAAGACAAATGCAGTAAACACTATAAGCATCTTGATGTTAGTAGATGCCAAATGTGCAAAACAACCATAGTCGTTGTTGATGATGATGCAAATAAGGGTTAATTACGACATGGCAAGGTTTTTAACCTCTCAACTCCTAAAAACAGCAGTTTCTGTCGTTGGCCAAATGCAGCCCTTTTCTGTGCCACATGTGTCCTTGGGCAAGGGAAAGGGCAAGGACATTTCTAAAAAAAATTAACCATTTATTCTTTTTATAAGCCATATTTTCAGCATTACATATTAGTGGTCTGAAACCAATTAGCTCATTCAGAGCGGTCAATAATTTTCCCTAGCGAAATTACAGAAGAAATAGCATAACATTTTGTGTTTTATTCAATTTATTTCTCCTTAAACAAAAAATTATTTGGCCCTTAAATCACTGTCTGTAACTTACAACTCTATATAAAGATGTGTCAGGCATACAGCCCGGTCTTTTTAATAAAATTGTTTTCTTTATAACTATAATACAAAATGAACAACTAAAATAAACAGTATGTTAAATTGCTGCAGTGATAAACAGCAAATATATAATGTATGAATAATAGAATGACACCCAATTACAAGGAATTAGATTCATTATGTGTAGATGGAAATAGAATAACTGAAAAAGGACATTATAGTTACAGCTCAATTGATCCTAAGCAAAAGTAGGTCATACACTGGAACCTTTCCACTGGTTTGCTGCTATCCTACTAACAGTTGATGAGAGGTAGTAAATGTTGGCATGTTACAGGACGTTTGTAAGAGGCACTCGGCTAAAGAGACTAGTAGCTGTACAAATGCCAGACATAGGATGTGAAATGTGACAGACACAAGCTGGATGGCAGCGAGCCCAGCTCTCACTAACCTCTCTCATTTGCTTTCCAGGGACATTTCTTCCTTTTGTAAGGAGAAGAAAAAGGATAGACGGGGAAAAAAAGAAGAAAGAAAGAGAAGATAACCAGTAATAAATATCACATTTAGTAATTTGGTCTTATAAACAAAGTGTTTCACAGACAGAAAAAAAGACAGGTGAGGTGAAAGAAAGAAAACACGACAGCCTGGAATATATTATATCGCAAGTGAGTTGCGCTCGGTCTAGAAAATTATAAATAAATGTGTACTCTATAGGATGTGAATATATGTCACATCAGTACATATATTTTTCCCTTAAATTCTAAAAATGAAGCCCATCAAATAACGATTTATATTTTCGAGTGTAGGGCAGTGATGTCCAACTAGGGGCCATCTAATTATATCCTGGATATACTAATAGTGATAGAAATATCAAATAGTGCTATAAGAAGCAATAGCCATATGATGTTAGAAACCACAATAGAAGCACTTAACCAAATATAATGAACATAACACAGTTTATTGTAAAGAATTAAAATAACAACTAGTGCTGATAATGAAAAGTGAGAAGGCCAATGTGCAGCATTTCTTGTGCGATAGGTGTAGTGGACCCAAAACAGACAGAGTTGGTTCCTGGACCACCTGTAAGGCCCCTTTCACACAGCAAGGGATCCATTGACCTTTGTAACATCCCTGTTTGTTCTGTTTTCTTCCCCTATCTTGTGATAGAGGGAAAACACCGAGATTAATGGACCATGTTAGGTCTATGGGCAGGTGGATGTAAACGGACAAGCATCCTTTAAGAGTTCACGTCTGAAAAATCTGAACTCTTATTTTTTTTAACCAGAGTTAGTCAGATGTAAACGGGGATGCACATCTGTTTACACCCGCCTGCCCATAGACTATCACTGAGCTTCACTGACTAACATTGAGTGGCTGTGTGAAAGGGGCCTTATAAGCAATAAGTCCTCAAGGCAAGTAGATTACATTTATTACATATTACAGAGGAAACAAACAAAAGCTTAGCTGCAATATAATTAACAAAATTACACTGTATATTATAATGAAGAGGAGGAGTGCAGCGTATTATGTATTAAGTTACAAGGTAATAGAAAGCCTTATTTCAGTGCAAAATGTATATGAACATAAATGTGTCTATACTGGAGATTTATGTATACTCTTTATAAGTTAATATTAAAGCATGAACAGATATAGGACCCACTTTATCCCAGGCATATCTTCATTAAAACAACTAAAATGTTATTTTACATTTATCTGTCTCTAGCCTACTGTACCACCTAGCCGACCAGCAGAGACAAAAGAGCAGCAGCACTTCTAGACATTTTGGCTTGCCTACACAGTGCTGTGAACCCAACAGAGTTGGCTGAAGGAGAGAACACAGAGATGACCTAATGAGTGAGCTGCTGTTCCTTTACTATCCAATTGCAGCTTTGACCAAGTTCTACAGCTTTGAGCGGACAAAGGTAAATGGTGAGGTCTTTACATAGTTTGTGGCAGGGATGTCTGATTTAGAAGACTGGATTAACAGAAGTACTTTTTTTGGCACAAAACCAGTTCAGAAATATGCATTTCAACTGTGTATTCAGCCATTTGTCTATACTTGCATTTTAACCAAATTGTTTTTTTTTTTATCTGTCAGGGTTAAATAAATGATTGAGGTGGTGTTTAATCACATATTTCCCCTGAACAGCAGACCTCTGGCTTTGACATCTGTTTGATTTAACACAACAGCTGCATTAGTCAGCTGTAGCAGATGTAATTGTGCTGTGTGCTACAGAGATTGTGGACCTTGCATAGAGGAATATGGGGACAGTAATAGCAATGTCCTTGCACAATTTCATAATGCATAATTTAAAAACAAGGAAATAAAACAACTACAATTCCAAAAAAGTTAGGACACGGTGTAAAATCTACATAAAAACAGAATTGCAATGATTTGCAAATCTCATAAACCCATATTTTATTCACAATAGAAAATGTTTAATCAGGATACTAGGCAAGATTCAGGCTAGCACAAAGCAATGGGACTGGTGCTCACTCCTCTAATGCTAGGAACTACGGGGCTGCCCTCTTAACCAGGGAGTCACCGGAATCTTGAAAACATGCAACAAAACACAGAGCAGGCGCCACCTCCTAGTTCGTTTTATTGTAAAATAGAAAACATACCAAATGTTTATTTAATACATTTCAAAATACCTTATTCTTAAAATGGTAAATTCTCTCAGTTTAAACATTTGATGTTTTTTCATTTTCTATTGTTAATATAATATGAGTTTATGAGATTTATCAGTGCATTCTTTCTTTATTTTGATGTTACACAGATTCCCAACTTTTTTTTAGAACTGGGGTTGTATATCATAGTAGCCTAATATAAGTTAGACAATTAATAAAAATATATAGGGTATATAGTTCAAAAGGAGAAAATACCCACTAAAACTACAGCAACTAATGACCTGTTTAATGTTTTTTTCCCCTGGGATGAGCGGAGTGGTCACTTCTGCTTCTCAAAACCAACATTATTACAGGCTGGGGCCAGGCAATATGGCCTTATTATTCTACGATAACACTGCAAACATTATAAGTGTTTACTCTAAGTACTTGTTACGTCTGTGAGACAAGACATAAAGGAAAGAAATGGGACATAGACAGCACCCCAACCCCCCAAAAAATTATATTTACACATTTATCCCTCATGCTAATTTTATATAGCCCCAGTAATGTTTCTAATTCAGTTTAGTCCAATACTCTTCCATTTGGTACCAAAGCAAAAACAAACGTAAAGAGTAAAATGAATACTGTACAATTGTACAGTAGCTTCCTGTGCTTACACGCTTTCACCTTATGAAGTGGCAGGGTAAAGTAGGGTATATACGGTTAGAATTTCATATAAAAAGTCCCTTTTGGAAAAGTTAGTTCGAATATCTATCAATTAGTATGGTGCAGTCGACAGACGAATGCCACAATGTTCCTGAAAATTTTCAAAGGAGCATGTTGGAAAAGTTTTCTATAATGAATTAAATTCTAACAGTGAATGCAGTTTTACTTCAAAAACTCCATTCATTCCAAAACCAAAATGTTAAATGAAAATCAAAACGAAATTTTCAATGACATCTGCCAAGCCTATGATGGTGTTATCGATTGTTCCAATGGGATTTTTCATACGAACCTTTAGTTAAAAATCCACCCATGAATAACCTACTTAATTTTCCTCATCAGCAACTGGGAAAGTGAGAGCATGGATTCATTCTAGGAATGTCTCCCAAAAACATACTCCACTATAGTAGCCAGGGGCAGCACTAGAATAGCTGTGCAGTGATCTGGACAGTGTCCTAGTATATTTCATCCATGTACCTGCCTATAACATCTGTATCGAGCGTTCAGGTTGGAAGACCTGGCTCTTTCATGCAAGAAGTCGTTAATGAAAGGTTTATGAAAACACAATTACCAACATTCAGGACAAAAATAAAATAGAAGGCCATCATATAAATAGGAATACGCAATTCCAAAAAATCAGAAAGAGCAAGGGCTGCATAAAACCTTTAGCTAAAAGAAAAAGCTAAACATTGGTAAAGTCCCTTTTCCTCTGAATCAAAAAAACAAAGAGAACAAAATGATCACAGTAAATGGAAAGTTATTGAGAGGTTACTGTTTTACCTTACTTATTACTTTCTCTTCACAGCCCACTGACCCTCTCCCTCAACCATAAAAACAACATAATTTATGCCCCTTAACTGCCCAGTGATTTATTAATAGGAGGGCAAGCAAGGTCTTTTTTTCAGCAATGGATTTGGTTTTTTTTTTGGCTGTTTCTATCCTTATGACCACTCACTGCTTAAAGAATGCCTTCAAAACATAGCAATACAAATACATTTTATAGATGCCCATTTTTTCTGTAGGGCACACTTGGGGATTAAGATAATCATTGTATGACAACTTGACAGTGCCACAAAATTGGAAGACAAGGATACCCTACTGTAAGAACTAAAATAGATCAAACATTGCAGTTAAGGGCTCATACAATGTTTTCTGAAAAATATCTGTACCTGTCCAAAAAAAACCCCCTATCATCTCTGCAGACCTTTGAATTTTGGAATGCATTATGCGAGTTTAGCTGATGCAAGATTATGGACTAGAGATACAAAAGCTGTGCAATTAACACTAGTTTATAGCACAGCTAAGCACATGGCATATTGTCAGTTGAAGTTCCCACATTAACATTATTGTGCTGGTTTTTGTTGTACTCTTTTTATATATAGATAAAAAAGGAGCATTATAACTGTCTTTAACCCGTTCATGACTGAGCTTTTTTCAGTTTCTGTTCATTAATGACAAACTTTTTACATTTTTCCTCTGTGATTTTTCCATAGCAGTAATGTACTTTCTTACTAAGAGCACCCACACATATGATATATTGATTTTTTAGAGGACAGATAGGGCCTAGGATGAATATAAAAAAATATGAGGGGAAAAAAACAAAATAAAAAACACTTTTTCCCCAGTTTTGATTATTATTTTGTAGAAAAATAGCACAGCTAAAATAAAATAAATTAATTTATGTGTCCTTTATTTGGAAACATCTCACATCCCTAGGATTTCAGAAAATGGTTCTATACTTCGCAGCCTAAAACTAAAAGCTAGCATTTACATTTTTTTTTGCTCAAAGAGCCAATAGTGGTCATCTGGCATACAATGTCACTGTCACACTTAGTGACAATGACATACTTTGAACATCTGTCATGAAAAGGTTAAATTAAATTAACCCCTTAGGGTGAAAAACAAATCTGCAGCTCAGCTGCAGATTTTCATTGTGGGGGGCTAATTTTTACAATAATGATAGTATAGACATTTTTTTAATATATAATTTTAATTTTTTATATTTTTTTACACTTTTTAAAAAACATTTTTTACACTTTATTCGTACTTATTTTTATATCAAGCAGTCACTGTGAACTGATCTCACTAGGACTGCTTGATAACTAAGGAACAGCCAATAATAACCTTAGTGACACCGATCTTGACAGCAGGTAAGGATCAGTGTCAGTAAAGGCTTCTGATCGTTCCAAGAAGGATCAGAAGCCTACAACAATGTTTCAGAATAGAAGTTTTCTATTCTGAAACATTTAGAAAAAAAGCTAGTATGCATTGCGATCCTGATCTGTACCAGTGGTTAACCACCTTCCGTCCATGGCCGTTCGTGAACGGCCGGCCGGAAGTCTGCTCAGAGCGGGTGGGCGTCTTAAGACGTCCGGCCCCTCCCCCCCTCTCGTGCGCGCGCTGAGCGCCGCACACGAGAGGGAAAACTGTTAGCGTGTAAACAGCCAGCGATGGCTGTTTACATACAAGCGATCAGGCGTCTCTAGAGACGCCCGATTGCTTGCACGATCTGCGGGTGTGCGC
>NW_017306768.1:760299-786948 GCF_000935625.1 Nanorana parkeri | reverse complement strand
AAAGTCCCCCGCCCCCCACATACACACGCAAACATGCGTCGGGTGCGCCTATGTACGAAACCGACGATTGCGCCCATTATGCAGCACATGTTACATATCGCCGTGAACGTCGCAGTGAGAACAATAATTTTAGGGCCATCAATCACTGATAACACTAAACTGATGAGCGGTAAAAGCGTTTAAAGCGTCGCCTATGGCCAATTTTGGCTGCGGTCGTTTTCTGCGATTTCGCGGGCGTGCGCAATTTTAAAGGTTGACATGTTTAGTGACTATTTACCCGACGTGACCCCGTCTTTTATATTGTACCAAGAAATTGGGGTAAAAATAAATGTTTAATAAAATTTTATAGGGAAACATGTTTTTTTTCAAAATTTATGGTACTTTTTTTGTTATATAGTAAAAAATAAAAACCCCATTGGTGAATAAAAGCCACCAAAATAAAGCTCTATCTGTCCCCAAAAAATGGTATGAAAATTGTTTCAGTAAAGTGTTGCATGACAGAATAAACATCAGTCAAAGTACCGCAGCACTGAATACTGAAAAATGGCCTGGCCAGGAAGGGGGTGAAACACTATGGCCTTTAAGTGGTTAAACAGTGACAGCAAGTGCAGAAAATATACTGCACTGCCATCACTGTCAGACACTCGATCCCTGTCTGAAAAAGCTCAACTGTTTCATTAATGGATGATTTTCAGCAGTTACCGGCAATCCGCAGCCCCAAATAGCTGATCACGTACACTGTACGTGATCAGTCATTTGGGCACTTAGTGACAGGGACGTACAGTGTACGTCTCTCATCACAAAGGGGTTAATCAAGATCTCTGCAATATGGTTTTCACAAAATTGGAATAATAATAATGTTGTGCTTTATTTTCTGGTTAATTGCACTTAAAGGGGATCTCCAGTTTATTTTTAATACCTTGATCATGAATGACAGCCAGCAGCGTCCACCTCATTTCCTTGGAGTTAATCCTGTAATGGACACATTCCCTGGGCATGCATTGCCATGTCAGGCTAGACTCACAGTAGCACAGCACAGTACTGCAGAGAGCAGCAGTGACATAACATCAGAGCTGCTTTCTGCAGTATTGAAGACAACCCTCCTCTGCTGCAGGCAGAAAAGGAAGATGATGCAAAGATGTCACATGATCAGCCAAAAGACACCAAGGCAAAAACTTAAACATTTTCATTAATACATAAACAGCTGCAGGGGATGGGGCTTCTTTTAAAATACCATACTTCTGTTTTAATCGGTCTTAAAAAAAAACAAACCAACAAGTGTGGTGGGTAGGTTTCTCCACATTAAATGTCGTAGAAATGTTTGAGGTAAGACCAACTTCTAAAACCATGCACTTATCCAGATGAATTGGAAGTGGGAACAATCCTATAACCAGGTTTTTTTTTTACTGGCTCTTCTTACCTCTTGCAGTGGGGAAGGAGTTGTTAAGCTGCTCCATGACTTCCTCTAGTCCTGTGCTTGTATCATGAGGAGGACTGAGAAGATCTTCCTCTCCTAAGAGAAATAAAAATGCATTTTTGCAATTAAAAAATAAGAGACACTTAAACTTTTGAGTACCTAAAATGAACATTACAAATATTAAACAGATATAGATCTCTCAGCTTGATTAAACCGATGAACTGAATAATAACAGGGTGCATCAAGACGTGCCATTGAAGGAGTTTGCTTAATCAGTACTTTAATATTGCTAAACGTTTTAGCCACCGCTTACAACAAAGTGTAGACAGGGCTCTGCTAGGGCGGCATAACAAGGACAATTCAATGCTTGTTTTAGTGACTTTGACTCTACTGCGATTCATATTTAGTAATTCTCTTGCCCCAGTCACCTACAGCATATTAATCAGTAAAGTGTCCTAGACGCAATTCTTCTGGCAAAGTTAAATCTTGGCAATATTTCAGAGGAGGTAACCTTGTCTCAATGTTGCACATCAACCATCATGTGAGTGTTTTGTGTTTTTTTTTTTAGAACTATTATTGACGCTTCCATCATATAATCATAAGCACATGAGATCAGCCAAAAGCCATTTCCACATCAGGTTACAAGGAAGGAGAGAACAATACTTCCAGAATGGTGAATGGAGCGTTCATAGGCAAACATTACAATAACTTTGCGAGGTTGTACAACTGAAGATGCAGCAGATTTAAATGTAAAAAGGTGCACAGAGTCTGAAACAATCATTACGGAAAAGGGCTGCTCATGTTCACTTCTTCTTTGCGTTACATGCAGCACATCTGCAAATACATACACAGTGGTTTACTTTGTACACAAACCATTATCATTTGCTTAAAGCAGACCTTTACATTCAAAACTCAAATTCTACCAATGCATCCCTCTATGTATGATGATTAATAATAACAGACAGGTCAGGTGTAAAATGCTGTGATTTTGAAATACTTACACTTCCAGAGCATTCACTTCTTGCTTTGAAAGTGCAAATGACTTCAGGTTGCCAATGCAATGCACACTGGGATTTCCTTGTCATCAGCAGCGCATTGCGGCGAAATCTCATCTGTAATCTCAGGAGATCCCAGGGAAAGGCATTTTCCTCCCCTGAGGTGATGTGCATAGTCACATGTCCTAGTCACATGTCCTAGTCACATGTGCCAGAAATTAAGGCATGGGAGAGCTAGTAAGCTGCCCTTAGTTAACATGGCCACTGTCAGAAGACCAGGAAACAAAAGAGAAATAAGGTATGCAAAGAACACAAAGCCTGCAAATATCTAGAAGTATGTCTTTGTAGATTGTCATTACTAAACATTTCCAAAGGTGGCTTTGTTGTTATTTTAAAGATATGGGTAAAGGTCCGCTTTAATAAATTGCAACTCCTGCATGTGAATTATTGCAGGCATTTGGGTTACTACACATTCTTATTAGTTTATTTTGTGTTATTCAACTACTGATTCTCTTATTTGAGAAAAATAATGGAGTTGTGTTGGCAAAAACATAAAAACACTCTTGGGAGATTGCTAATTAATGTTCAGTGATGTGTGTTTCACTCATTAGTGCCCATTTTTACATGTTCACTCAGTTCTCCATACTTGTCACTCACTGGAGCCACAACTACTTAGCCTTCCCATCAGCATTAAAACATTTTGTAAAGAAAGAAAAAAAACAGAAAATGAAAGTAAACGGAGGCTGCGGCAGGCAGTGCAGTCTAATAGAGGAAACCTGTAACTCATAGTGTAATAGTGAACTGTTCTAAAATCAGATACATACTTGTTTATTTTAGTTTAATATTAGGATTCAGGGACAAATAAGGCTAATCACACACACACACGTAGATTTTGCTTATTCAGCCAGCATGGATGGAGGGGGTCTCCCCGTCCGCTATTGTATTTACACAGCCAACACCCGCAGCTGTCTGATACCCAAACGGTGACTGCATCTGGCTGCATTAAGTCACTGTTTGACCAACAATTTTCCACCTGGCTCCTGAGTTGAAGTTGGTCAAACCAGGTACGCTACACACAGCTTGAATTTCAGGCCATGTATGGCCAGCAAAAGAATAAAAGTGTGCTTTTCGTTCACAGCTTCAACAGTGAAGTGTTCTAAGAAATGATATTAAAATGATGGTAAGTTGGTCATCCCTCAGTATATACAGAAAAGCAGTCCTACAACAACAGCTAATTACAGTCAGTACAACATGTATAGATCCTAGGATTAATGCGTCTTTACAGATCTACTGATTTGTAAGTGGACAATGCAATTGCTCTGACAGATGATCAAGCAGCTACAACACAAAAACCCTAGTGTTTCTATCATCAAAAATGTTTAGTTATATGAGATAACAGAATTATCAAAGGCTCAGTGATTACGGTGCCTCATAATTAAGCTCTTTTATCTGTGTTCACTAGTCAGGCACCAAACAGCTATTGATTCCATAGCTGTAATAGATGCAAGTGCTAATATTGTTAAGAATTGTACTGAAGCCAATGTTGAGGCATAACTCCCCCCCCATAAAATATACAACTCAATTCCATAACACGGTAAGCCCCCATTTGCATTCCCATTTGGGTCAGATCCGATAGCCAGTGTTTCAGGTGGACGTGATCTGAAGCTTGATGCTAGTTTATAGATGTGGAGTTCCGCATAAGGCCAGGATCAGGTCCACTTCTCTTTGAGATGTGCCACTTACACCTGCCTCCTTGATTATTAAAAGGTAAGCCACAGCTGTGGCATTGTCTGACTGAATCCTGGTCTGGCGACCCTGTAACTGGGGTCTGGTTACAGGGAACAACTAAATCGCCCTGAGCTCTAGGATGTTGATCAGGATTCCTCCCCTGACTAATTCCCTTAAACCAGGAAATTTACCAGGACTCCTACCCAGCATGATAGCCTGGCATCCATAGTGACCACCTTCCAGACCATCAAGGGAAGGATTTCTCCAATTCCAATTTTGGGTTGATTTACTACACTAGAGAAAGCTAGCTAATGGAAGTCCAAGGATTTAGTATGCTCATCTCAAGTAGCTAAAATGCTAAGCTGCAACAGTCCAGAGTGATATGGTGCATAAGGAACTGTCTTGAAGTCGAGCAACTTCATTCAAGAGCAAAAGGTTGGGCGACTTCAGGACCGCATTAGAGCGGATAGACAGGACCTTTTCACAGGGAAGGAACATCCAGGACAGGGCCATGTCCAAGATGAGTCATAGGTACTCCAAAACATAAGGTCCTCTTTAGCCTTCAGAGCACCCTAAATTATTCTGGAAATTTTAGAAATTCTGACCCATGCCGACTCAAGCAAGAGCGTTTTTTTTACTTTTTACTGTAGGTGTTTCTACAATTCATTTCTACATTAAAATCCAAGGCTGTCAGCAGATTCTGGGATACTGCAACCACAACATCTACTACCTGCCAACATTGCACAATAAGTTGTTTAGATCCCAAATATCCCCCCATGCTTGTGTGGTTGATCAACAACTGAACCTTTTAGCAATGTCTGCATTTTTTATGCCACATGATGTAATGCTTGACCTAGCTTCTGCCCACAAGCAGGTGTACGTGATATAAAAAGGCACATAACAGTGTGAGTCCCTGTTCATACATAAGCATTCTATGAACGGGTCCCAAACTCGGGAACAACAAACGCTTTGACACGCGTTCACAGAATGTGTCAAAAAAAAAAAAGAAAGAAGTAACGTGCTTGTGGTGCCATTACTAGTTAATGGCACCCCAAATGCAGCAAGGCAAAAGCCTGGTTAAAATATGCAGAAACACATGGGGAAAAAAAACGTTAGATGCCTGTAGCAGAATTTGCGACGCGCGGCAAACACAATCAAACTCACTCCTGCTACCTTCAGGTGTGAATGGGGACTAAATGCTGAATGGGTCCAAATTTTTCCAGTTGCAGCATAACTTTATGAGGAGCAGTTATTTTATTCAAGTTTTAGTGTGCCTGCACTGTGTTGTACAAGGCTTTCACACATTTGATTCAAATTGGTCAGCTTTAGCGGGCTTAGCGGAATTTTTTCATTTAGCTTTTGATATAAGCAATCACAAATTAGGTCAGACCCAACAATTCAACGGTAACACGGCATGCTGTGCTTTACAAGAGAATTCATATGACTGCATCATCGCATCAATATGGCATTTCACTGCTTGGAAAGTTGTGTTACTGAAGAATAAATAACTCAATGACATGGACCTTTAGGAGCATTCTTTGTTTCTGACTTGTAGCAGTTCAGACATAGTTAGAACATATAGCAATTTACAGATTAACAGTGATTATCAATGCATTTGGCAAGGAATACGAAACTCGTTTTGATAAAAATGTATAAAAAAAAATAAACCCATACACTGTGGCATTGCACAAATGAATGCATACACAACTGAGCACACAGAAATTAAGATATCAAATATTTAGACAAGAGCTCATCTTTTATCTTCACCTAGATTAGAAATCGATAGTTTGTGAAATGCCTAGGATATTATCGGAGATGACTTTGCATGCTTATTTTTCAATATCTAAATACATGCCATGTTGCCATAGCAATAATGATTCAGGCTATTGATTATAGAAAGCCGCCACAGTGAATTTCAGACTGAAGCTCTGCAGTCAGGACATGACTGTTTGCTTAGGTAAGATTCTTTGCAATCAGAGAGCACGTTATTATGCTGGCAGAATTTTAACAAATTATCTCTAATAGGAACATCCAATTCATTTTATATTCCGCCTGTAGAGCACATTTGCAGGCATGGCCCAGATTTGTCTAGAGGGACTACTAGTTGCTTTACTGTTATGTATATCCAATACCTTCAATATTTTCTGAGTCCTGCAGTCAGAAGTCTTTATCTGCATATTTCAGCACTCAAAGTCCTCAAGCATGAGGCAAGAAGGGGTCCACTCTACAGGCAACTAGCATTTTGGAAAAAACCGTCAGTAAAGGCAATCTTTACGTTTCACTCATGACGAAGGTTTTCCTTAAAACTCCTTTACCGCTTTGCAAGTTTCAACTCTATAGTAAGGTTTAAGGTTTTGGTACATGATGTACAGGCCACATAAATCATAGGTTTAGAAGTATTTACTAGATATGGCATGAATGGATCCTGAACAGGTTTAACATACCATTTACAGTCTAAAAAAGGGAGATAGTGTAATGTACTACATCAGATATGGCTCTCACCAATGAGCTAGCACACCTAACACAATACTAGGAGGACCTTCCCCCACCCTTTTAGCTGCTAGCACTGGGAAAGAGATCTTTCCTGCATATACTGAATTAAACAACAAGCAGTATTTGGCAGCATAGCAAAATATATTTGGTCCATCAGTCCATTAAAGCTATTCAACCTCCAGATAAAAAAAAAAGGGCACAATTTATTAGAAGAGCTGAAAAGAATCCGATTTTTAAAAATAATGCTAAGTCTACAAACGTTTTATGCACCCACCTGTCCTTTATAGCACACACAAAAAAAAAAAATGTTTATGAAAGGTTTGCGTTCCTGCTGTTCCTACATAATGCCTTTGTCAGATGCATCTTACCATTTTAAAATATAATCTTGTTAACGTGGATGTTTCATAAATAATAAAATCATAAGAATCTGTATTGTACATGCCGAATCACATTATTATGAAAAACCTTTTTTTGCAATGAATAATGAAAATATTGTCCCTGAGCTTCCTTGTGACCTGAAGCCTAGGCTTCAAGGTGAAGATTTGTATATCAAGGAGTACTATATTATTTCTACATCTTTTTCTTTACTGCACTAGCAAAAGCCCAGCCCACATGGTCTATGGCTGAAAGAGCATTGTGGTTAATTCCCATCAATAGAGACTACCGAGACAATCAGAGGGGCTAGCAGAAAGATTCCAGTTAGCACTGTAGATTAGACCAATGAAACTACACATTCATTAGGCTGATGATTTATAGCATAACAGGAAGTAGGGAATGGAGAATAGAATAGGAAGCCCATCATTATTGTACATTTGTGCAATAGTTGTCATTTACTTGTCTAGTATATTAAGACATGACCCTGAGCAGGATGGGATATCAGCTTACTATTTAGGAACCTCTGCGGTAATTAAACTTATTTTTTTTTGTTAACAAATAGTTATTTTTGTGGCGCTGATAAGACATGAATATAGAGTAAACGATAACAAAGCTAGTTGATTATTAACATTTTGCATTTGGCAGCAAGCACTGTGCTCTGCAGATAAATTCCTTACCCATAGTTTCAGATGTTTGGCTGCCAACCACGCGAAGCAACATAGGCTGGTTACTCTCTGATCTCTGTAGTGAGGAAGTAGGAGAGGAAAAGGTTGTACCATTGACCTTTGCCTCGGCTTGCGGCTAAAATATAAGAAAGTACAATAAAAGAATGTTTCTGCTTTTTTTTCCCCTTAAATAAACACGTATTGTCAAATATGGCATTTTTCAAGAACATATCACTTTAGCAAACATGAAAACCTTAGAGCGGCACTCCAACTGTGGTGAAAATACAAATCCCATAATACCTCTGCCTCTGGGATTGCAATGCCTCATGGGACTTGTAGTTCCTCAACAGCTAGAATGCCAATGTTGGCCTTTCCCTGCCTTAAAGAAACATTATTGTTTCAAACAGTCTCTGTCATGCAATTTAGAGCCAAATATGACAAGTATAGTGGTTTCAGATCACACTGCTCTATGTCGATCTCTAATTGGTTGCTATTGCATAAAACTCTGTCTTGTTAATTGCACTATATTTTCACAGCATGCTTAAGTACCTACACGCTGTCTTTATTTTAGCTTTTGGCAACCTCCTGCATAGCACCTTTCAGACTAGGGGAGAGTGCATCAACTGAACAGAGCTCTTCTTATTTTCTGCCAGGTTAAGAGTGTCAACATGAATAGGCTGATCAGTACAAATGTTGCCGTTTCATTCTCTAATTAGCAAGCTGTTGTGGGACTTTCACCAAGCTGTCCTTCTTAACTATGCTGGTGGTAAAGACCATGGCTATATGGTCTAGCAATGGAGTGTCAATTAGGAAAACGACAAAACAAAATCACAAATCTTTTGTCAGGTGATACCATTTTTATATATGTATTTGATTGGTGTTTAAACTTTTGCCTAAAGTTCAGTCACAGTGCCTAAATGATTCAAGAGATTATGGATAAAGTATACCTGTACCATATAAAAAAGTACTTAAAGTAACAGGCAGATACAAGGTACTATAAGGGTTCAGGCCTTACCATATGCAATATGATGATCCTCCCCACAGAGCCACTGAAAACATCCCAACACTTCTCTGCAAGTAGCAACTGTCATTTGGGGCAATATGACGGAGTGATTACTACCCTCATGCTTGGAAAGTCTGTTTCAGGAAGAGCTGGCAGGAGGCTGTAGCAGTGCGGTCTTAAGGAAAACTGTAACCTGGGGTCCAGCACCTTATAGTGCCTACTATATGTCAGTAAGCATAGTACTTTTTTTGTACAGGTTTCATTAACTACAACAAATATTACTGAGCTACCGACAAACCCATGCTCCTATTTGTCAGTGTAACTCACTGTACATGAACCGCTATTCAGGGCTCCAGAATGCCAGTGCCAGCTGAGATCAGTGGATACTGTTCATCAATGGATGCCTCACTAACGAGGCATCCATGAAAGAATTAAGCGATCAGATGTCTGACATCGGGATTAGCAAATCCAAAATGTGTACCGGCATTTTGATGAAAGCTTTAGCATTGAAGCATTCAGAAAAAGCTGAGAGATGCCCTTTTCAGGCTTCCGATCCTTGTGGCAACCAGCCACAAGGATTAGAAGTCTTTAGTGACATCTGATCCGGACATGCAGTGCATGTCCGGATCAGTGTCACTAAGGTTATTATGGGGCGTCCCAGAGCTTGGGGCAGTCTTATAATAACCAAAAACTAATTTGAATTATCAAGCAGTCATAGTGACATCCATTCACAATGACTGCTTGATATAATTGACAAGCTAGTGTTTTGTAAACCCCCACACTGCAAGGGTTATGTGCTCGTGTGCGTCTAGGTTAAAAAGAAAAAAATAAATCCGGCTTTGACCGCACTCCCTCCAGCTGGTCTCCTCCTCTGTTGCAGCGATGGCATGTCCTTTGACATCCTCATGTCCTATACCTAGTGTATAGAACGTGATGCCTCATGGACCTTAGACCACTGCATCAGTGGGGAAGAGAGAATCAAGGGACCGGTCTAAGAGCAGACTGGTACAGAGGATCAAGTGTCTATAACTTTTTTTTAAATCTAGACAAAAGTGAGAACTTAACCCTTGAAGGCATGGGGTAGCCCGACTGCAAGGCTTAATCATTTTTTTCCCCTGGAGTTGTTCTTTAAAAGTATGTTATTAGCTCCTAAAAATCAATAAATGGAAATTTCTCCTGGGTCAATTGCAAGTTTTCTATTTCCCAGATATGGAAATTGAAATTTTCAAGGTCTAAAGGAGAATCAAACAAATAATAAAGCTAAGCGCAAACAATAAAGCCAGGCAGCCAGCAAAACAAAATATACATTTGTATAAAAGGCATTTTAGAATGCCCCTTTTCGTTCCAATCCAGCTCCACCAACAAAACCCTACACGGAATTGCAATCAGCAATAATGAGTGGTACTAGTTTAATGATTTGCATCTAATGTGATTTGCACCGCAGGATTGCACACTGAAAATACTGCATTTCCCATTCTCAGCATTATGTTGGCTTCATAGTAGGTTCACATAGGTCAAGTATGATTGATGACCTAGGTCAAGATTACCGTATTAGTTATTTGTCCCATACCTGTTCCAGCAATTGTCTGAGCCGATGCAGCTGCGACTCCAATTGCTTGTTGTGATCTTCTAGTATTTGCATTCTAGCTTCTAGTCGTCCTTTGTGCTGGCGTAGAAGTTTGGCTTCTGCGATAAGTTCTGCATCACGTGGGCTTTGCGGGGAGGCTGGCATCATTTCTGGAGGGGAGGGCAGTGGGGACAATCCCTTGTGATCGTGCTGTTCCTTCAATCGGTCATATTCAGACTGCAAATTCCTGTTTGTAAAAGAAACAAAAAGTGGTCAATTGAGTCTGTCTTTTTTTTACTACATTTTGTCTGCAGATAGACCATTGCTTATCCCATGCATATTTAAATTTAATTACTATTGACTGACTCACTATCTAAGCTGGTAGGCTGTTCCAAGCATGTGCTTCTCCTTTGGTAAAATATTGATTAAAAACCTTACACCTTGAGGCCTTCCCCTAATGTTTTTTTTTAGCTCAGCTTCATTTTACAAAAACTGCCCTTTTGAAATATATTTAACACGATTAATGCATTTAAAGCAGAACTCCAGCTGGCTTCTCCTTAGATTGGTCCCTGGGATTTCTCTCCCCTTCCTCTGCAGTGGTCTAAGGTCCAGTAAATCATCACATCTATACACTGTGCATAGACGCGAGGACGCTGAGGAACATTCTAACATGCTACGGAGGAGACGGGCTGGAAGGAGCAACGAGACAGCCGGCCGGCTTGGAGCTCAGGAGCACTTAACCCTTGCAGTGCAGGGGTAGCCCCACTGCAAGGGTTAATAAAAAAAATCCTGGGAGTTCTTTAAAGATTTCAACCATGCCCTCTCACTTTTACCTGTTTCCTTGATGCCCAAATTTGTTACCTGCCTCTGGACTCATTTTATTTCATCAATATTATTTTGTTAGCTGGGTCTTCAGAACTGGACACAATATTCTAAATGGGGTTTAATAAGGTTAAAAGCAGTATAGTGAAATCAAGACCACATTCCTCCTGCTGGTGATCCCTATAGTGGTGAACCCCAGAATTCTATTTGCTCTAGCTGCCTGGCCAAAATGTTTATTCATTTAGCAATTATCTGGAATAAGCTCTGTATACTTTGGCTAATACTGCATCCCCAATGCCATACCTCTGTGATAGGATTATTTTCCCCTAAGTTCATAACTTTACATTTAGAAACAGAGAACTGCAGTTACCACTGTTTTGAACAATTTTATTGCAATGGTAAATCATGTTCCATATTACAAACACCTCCACCAAAAAGGCATACTTTACTCAATGTAACTTTCCCCACTTAGAGAAACAGATGAGGACCTAGTAGCCAGCATTGTGGTATAACACAATGTCTGTACCCTATAAATAAGCACACACTAATATGTATTCTTTAGCCCAGTTTTTCCTAAACTATGGGTCGGGGCCCAAATTGGGTAATGGACATATTTGGGGTGGGTTGCCAATTGATTGTGTCCAAGTGTTAAATCAGCAGATCAATGGAAAAAAATAGCACAGTAACTATGACTGATAGCACAGAGACATAAGTAGATTTACAGCATGTGCAAGTGGGGAGGCGGAGGCAACTACACATACGGGAACATGAGGTAAAGAGACCCAGCTCTTTTAAAAGTTTCATGATGCAAGTTTATTTATTTTTAGTGAGTAAAGGTTAAAAAACAGCTTCTGACACATTTTAGCCAATTCTGGCCATAGAAATAAACTTGAATTGTGGAACTTTCAAAAGTGCTGGCATTTTGTGGCTTGTTACTGTTTTGCACTTGGGAAGAAGTGTTGCTATGCACTGATTGCAGGTAGCACTGTTTAATATCTAGAAATATAGTGAGCTGATCATTGACACTTCATGTACACCACCTAATTATTATTCATTGATAGTCCATTAAACATTTAAAACCAACCTTACAAATTAATTATTAAAAAGTAAAATATTTATGGCTCACATTAAGAAAACCAGAAATCACGGCTTTCTTTTTACCCTAAATGTGTTTGCCGTGCAGAGCTGGCCATAGTAAAATATTTATGGCTCACATTAAGAAAACCAGAGATCACGGCCTTCTTTTTACCCTAAATGTGTTTGCCGTACTAAAGCTGGCCATACACCTATAGATTTTCTGCAGATTTCCTATGGTCGATGGAAAAAGTGCAACAGATTTCTCCATCTACGCTAAACTGTGTAGATGGAAGAATCTCCCACTGGGCCAAGCTTCAGTATCTTGCTAGTTGGCCCCGCTGGCTGTCAAAATACCTAAACAATGCCAGCATCCAATCAGATTATTCAGGTAGAGCCAGTGGGGCAGACTAGCAAGATACTGAAGCTTGGCCCAGCGGGAGATTCCTCCATCCACACAGTTTAGCATAGATGGAGGAATCTGTGGCACTTTTCCCATCTGACCAGAGAAAATCTGCAGAAAATCTATAGGAGTATGGCTAGTTTAAGACGAAGTTCTGGATCAAAACACATGTGTAGGTCAGCACCTGTTGGCCCATATACCTAAAAATAATGACTTCACCAAAATTATATTAAACAGTTGAGCAAAACAACTATTATAACTGTTAACCAAAAGGCATTACAAAAAGTGACTTTTAATAAACAAGGTTTATTTGTTAGTATGACCACATTGTACAGAAAAAAACTTGAACAAAACAATTTTTCAGTCCCGTACATTATATATCTTTATGTGTATGGCCAGTGTAACCTAAACGGACTGTGACCATAAGACATTGAGATGCTAATAGTGATGGGAAAAAGGGATTTTGGAGTAGCAAGGCTCTCAGGGGGAGCAACAATATTTTAAGAGATACAGACTTATAAATATTCATAATGTTAAACAAACCTATTCTCTTCTTCCAAGTCGGCAAGAATCCTCTCAAGCTCCCCTCGTTCTTCACTTTCTAAGGAGATCAGGATCTGGGCAGGGCTTCGGGGCTGGCTTAGAGGAGACTCCTGGTTCAAGCTTTGGCAGTAGTGCTGGATAAGTAAATGCTCATCATCTCTGCAGGAAACAATAGAGAGCATTTATATCCACACAGTTTTCCTCAGCTAAATCAGTTTTAATTTATCCCAATCACATTTCTGAGAAAATATAACAGAATATTTAATCTTAAATCTTACACAGCTGAGGGCTTAGATCCATTGCATAATATGCTTAATTGAGGACAGAAAAGGTGATATATTAATCTATTCTGTGAAAAAACATCAGTGGAACGGTTAAAATTTAAAACAAACTTACAACAAAATATTTTTTAAATCTCCAAGTCTGAATATATAATCTCTTGTTTCACATATACTCACTATGTGCATACATTATAACATCATGCCTACCATTAACTGTACTTGTGCTTTTTATGTCAGTGCATGGTAACATGTATATGTGGCATCTCTTCACAGCCCCATGAAACCACAGACCAGAAGCAGAGGACATCTCAGAACCATTACTGGCTGCTTGGTAACCTAATAGGATCTCAACAAACCTGGTTCAGCCTCCACTTATTTGCACATTTTCACACTTCTACAACGGTGTGTAATTGAAATGCATCTTTAAATTTATAATTCACTGTTGTACAACCCTACTGTTTAAAAAAAAATAATAAAAAAAATAGCTGGTTACAGGTGTAAAAAAATGGGGCTGCTTTTAATTTGTAAAATCAGAAAAAAAACAAAAAAAACATATTGTTTGTTAGCATTAACTAAATTATGAAAAAAATATTCTAGATTAAACTACAAATGGAAAATAACAGGCCTAGTCTATAAAAAAGGTAACAATGTCTATGGTCTTTGAAGTAAGAAAACATGTGACCATAAAACTCTACAATGCAGGATCTTGACCACATAAATATGATGCATCAAAATAGAGTTATCAGAGCTTACAAAATCCAGTTAGCATAAAATATAGTTAAAGTGACACTAAACACAGGAGTTACATCTTAAAACTCCGAGCTTGCTCCTGTGATGGACTACAATCCATCTATAAATTGGATGGACTACAATCTCAATACAAAATAGCAAACTAAATGTGAGACTGTAGTCCATCATGGGAGCAAGCTTGGAGTGGTAGCTACTTTATAACACACACAGGGACCATGAGGATCAAAAGTAGTCAACCTCCAGAAGGAAGGACAGTGTCAGGACCAATTCAGAGATGATTTGAGGATCAACAGCCAAGTGATGCACAAAGAAGATACAATTTTGATAATAGTTAAGGTACATAAATGCATTTTAACTCTTGAGTTTAGTGTCACTTTAAATAAATTGGTGAAAAATGTGAACACATCTCTTCCTTATATCAGGGGTTAGGAAAGCGTGCATCAACCTCACATAATAAAAGCTAGTTAAGGATGAACTCATATTGCATGAAAACATAAAAATAAATATATTTCCAATTTTGTGGTAATTTGGAAATCATTTTTGTGCACATTGGACTTCCTGTCCTGAACTTTTTGATCTTGATCTAAAAATGACATGTTAAAAGGATTTAGCAGCTTAAACATATTTGTCAAAAGAATGTTCTGTGTGTGAGAACAACATTCTAAATACATGTATTTGGGAACATCATGCAAGTGATGTGCAGTGTATAGAAAAATACACATAACAAAAATAAATATATATACATACATACATACATATACACACACACAGTACTGTGCAAAAGGTTTAGGCAGGTGTGAAAAAATGCTGTAACCTAGGTAATTTCATACAGACTTGATCATGTTGAGAGCAGGGCTCTGTGGGGGCCAAACCATCACTTCCAGTTCTTCTTTACACTGAAGTCAACAAAGCCAAGGTCATTAAGAACTGTTTGGGGTTGTTGTCCTGCTGCAGAATAAATACCTGCTAGTATTTCTCAGCATTGAGAACACCATTGATCCTGACCAAATCTCCAACTCCATTGGCAGAAATGCAGCCCCAGACTTGCAAGGAACCTCCACCATGCTTAATTGTTGCTGCAGACACTCATTATTGTACTGCTCTCCAGCCCTTCGGTGAACAAATTTCCTCCTACTACAGCAAAACATTTCAAATTTTGACTCATCAGTCCAAAACACCTGCTGCCATTTTTCTGCAGTCTTCGTAACAAGCCTAAGCAACTCAACTATGTATGAAAACATAGGCACTGGGGTACAGAAAAAGGGCAGCAGGTGCTCTGGACTGATGAGTCAAAATGTGAAATATTTGGCTGTAGCAGGAGTCAGTTTGTTTGCTAAAAGGCTGGAGAGTGGCACAATAATGAGTGTCTGCAGCAACAGTGAAGCATGGTGGAGGTTCCTTGCAAGTCCGGGGCTGCATTTCTGCCAATGGAGTCGGAGATTTGGTCAGGATCAATGGCGCCCTCAATGCTGAAAAATACTAGCAGGTACTTATCCATCATGCCATACCATCAGGGTGGAGTGTGATTGGCCCCAAATTTATTCTGCAGCAGCACAATAACCCCAAACATAGATCCAATGTTATTAAGAACCGTCTTCAGCGTAAAGAAGAACCAGGAGTCCTGGAAGTGATGGTTTGCCCCCCCACAGTGCCCTGGATCTCAACATCGAGTCTGTTTGGGATTACACGAAGAGGCAGAAGGATTTGAGGCAGCCTACATCCACAGAAGGTATGTGGTTAGTTCTCCAAGATGTTTGCAACAACCTGCCTGCCAAGTTCCTTCAAAAACTGTGCACAAGCGTACCTTGAAGAATGGCAAAGGGTGGTCACAGCAAATATTGATTTTACATTGATTTCTTTGCTGTACATTTACTTTCCATTTTGTAAATAAACTATAAACACTTTTTTTCCTGAAAGTATTCTTACTTTACAGCCTAAAACTTTTGCACAGTAGTGTGTGTGTGAGTATGTGTATATATATATATATACACATATATATATATATATACATATACACACACACACACACACATACATATACACATATTTGAAAGAAAGACAGATTTGCTTAAATGATCCATTAAAGTTTTCCACCCTAAACAGCAATGTAGTAATTGTAAAAATGAATAACTGCAAATGGCAATAAAATGTGCATGATGAAAGTACAACTCCATTCAAAACTAAAGCCGGTAAGTAAACAAAAAGGAAACCTTGTGTTTTCAGTACCGTGCTACATGGGTAAACACATTCAGTTAACGGAGTAGTTTGCTTTTAATTGTGTAATAATAAAGCAGAAATCGTTATTTAGACACAGCAACCATTTATCTTCCTCAGGCAAAATTATTGTATTTGCATTAGCTTCAATCTATAGTGAGATGGAGCAATATGTCAATTGCTATTAGTCTTTTATCACCTTCCAAATCTGTCCTGTGAACAGGCAGGCACAGGAAATTAATCTAAATCACCAAGGCACAAGAATACTAAAAGGGTACTTAAAAGAAGCAGCAAACATTAAAAGATAGCATTCATAATGAAATATGAACAAGATGAACGATTACTACAGATGCATATTTAACCAATGTTATTACTGCTTTTGATGTTTCGCCCACTATAAGAAACGCTGGTCAGACCAGCCTCCCAAAGAGTTGCTTGACTAGGCCTGACTCATAAGTGGGACAGGTTTCTCCTCAAATGTCAGGTAAAAGTACAGCAAATTATAAAAAACAAAAGTCTTCATTACCAGTTAAAAGCAAGTTGCTGTGACAAGAATTTAAAGGGTAAGAGTATGTGCATATTGCTTTTTTTTTTTACTGTTTTGCACTCGGGCAAGATTGCACTGTATCACTTCATTGATAAATCGTCTTCACTCCAAATGCGAGTACAGTACACATTACAGTATTTAACTTGGACAAAATGCCACATGTTATTTGGGTGCATTCAACACAAGATTAAAAAAAGGTACCTGTGAAGATAAATATATGGTAACTGTCATTGCTGACTTCTTTTAGAAAGGTCCAAACTTTAATGCCTGGCTTGGTGATTTAAAAAGGATGCCCATTGGGAGTTCAGACTTTACTGGCTGTATGCAGCCCCCATGGCAGTCACACACTAGCTAGTGAAGACATAATCAGCTGTTCATTCAACAGGGCTGTGACCAGAGGTCACACTCTGTCTCCTCCCCGCACACTCAGCAAACTTTCCCGATCAGCTTTCATGGTCTCCCCCTCATAATCCATTCTCACTATGCTTCCTATTGAGATCTTTCTGCACTCCATACTGGTGCTCAGCTAAAATATTGTCTCATTAAGCAACAATGCACACCATTGTGTTTTGAATTTAGACTACGTCCTGTTAGTTTTATTTTGTTCCTGGAGTTCAAGTTAAGGGCTCATGCACATGGCTGCCTGTGGCCATATAATGTAAAAACCCCAGTGTATTTCCGGCATGGAGCCACAGGTGCTGTGTAAAGGCTCCCATAGAAGTCAATGGCTGTACAAGGCTTTACGCTTTTACGCTGGACAGCCCTGAATGCAGACAGTCAGGATTGTGTGCAAGTACCCATTCACATATTTACACAACTGCACATGAGCATCCTGGAAAATACAGGAAATTAGAGAAAATCTCTACAAAGTGTGGAGACTTCCCCTTAGACACTTGTCACCAGAACAGCTGTTACTATAGAAAGATTTACATTTCATTAGAACTCTTGTTTTAAATTAAACGGTCACATTTTGGATTTTCAGTTACGTTCTCTCTTAGTGAAAATGGTCACCAGGACAAATAGAGAGGGTGAATGTTTATATCAGGGGCACAAACCACAGCAAAAAGCTGCCTAGGGTCTTAAGCCCTCACCACTTTATCAAAAACTACAAAAAAGTAATACATTGACTGTTGGGATAAGATCAGTTGTCTCTTGTTTTCATACAGAAAAGCAGTAAAGCACAATGGTTGTACTCCTAAGCAGGAAGCAGAGACTACATATGCTATGGGTATAAAGGACTGCCTGCCATTTACATTTCAGCCATTATTATAAAACTATAAACAAAACACAGATTTTAAATGATTACTACATAACATATTACAATATAAACTATTGCCTCTCTTCAAAAAACAAAAACATTAAATACAATTGAGAGCATGAAATTCAATGCCGTAACAAATTTTCTAGACTGATGGTCTTGTTTTGTAGTCCTATACTACCAATCAAATCCAAAAAAGAAAAGCACATTTTTTATAGAGATCTGAAAAGTAAAAATCATATTAGTCTTTTAGGAAACATGTTTAATCTGAAATTGAGACAGTCATTATCATACATACATGCTTTCATTAGGGGAAATGCTATCATTTAGGTAGGATCCGTTGCTGTTTTCCATTTCAGCTAGCCTGTGGAAACATTAAAGAGAGACATATACTCATATACTGTTCTTCAGACTTACACATGCTGTATCACTGTCAGTATTGCAAGAAGATGATTATATTGAGACATAGCACAACAGTATGGAACTCATTGCAGTATTCCTGTCGATGTTTGAATTGGCATTTACTGGAAAATCTGAAAATTCATGGTGCTTAGAAACGTCTATGATAAATATGCCCCCATGCTGCCTCACTCACATATCTGGTCTTGTACAGGGGTTATCTACTTATAATTCATGTGACTAAAATAATTACATTTTCTCTGGTGACCAATGGAAAAAAAATAAACAGGTGGGGTGTTGTTGACCCTGGGGTATGGGCAGCAATAAAAAACACTGTCAAACATTCTAAACCTTTCTTAAAATTATGTTTTTGTCTGTGTCCCCACTGGAGAGACTTCTTATCGAGTATGAAGGATTCAGGCACACATAGGCCACTCAGTTGTCAGAGAAAAAGTCACATGCATATGATTATAGTATCAGAGTAGCACCAAGGGGGCAGTAATAATGCATAGTGGGTATGTGGAAGTATGTTTTCTGCATGCTACATTTTGAACCAACTCAGTGGGTCATGCTTCTCCTTGACTATAGATTTTTTTTTTTTATCAAGTCTGCTCCTTCTGTACAGTTATGCAGCTTGTATGTGTGGAGTTGAACACTTAATTATTATCATGTTGAAGGAAATCATAGCACTAATGTACTTTTACAATAATATATGACATATTACTTTCTTTGGATGTTCAGTGACATTTACAGTACTGCTGCTAAATAGTAAATGAAGCATTGCTTTGGGGTACCATCTGAGCAATCCCTCAAGCAGTCATTTGTACAAGTGAAGACTTAATTTCTTCAGCATTTGTTCAATAATAACATATTTGGGTACATGTAGAAATAACAAAATAGCATATTTGTTACAAATAAAAAGCTTATTGGATAAATTGTGCACTTAACATTTCAGCCAAGTCACATAAAACAAAATGACACAAAAAAATGAATAAAAGAAAACTTCATATTTACAAACCAAATGTTTGTTTAACAAGATGGTGGTTCCCAGCACTGGCACTACTATAGCCAGAGGAAACCTGAGGCGGAAGCTAAATTGTCAGTTTAAAAGACTGGCACTACATAGATTAGCAGTAATAAGAACTTCAAACAGTTGGAAAATGTACAGCACAAAACACGTAATGAAGGTCTGACACAGTAGTGACACAGTGAAGGGACTAATATAAACCTGAAGTCACATGAAACATGGAGTCACAATTGCTACTCTTCATTTATTGCTAAAGGAGAGTTCTAGCCATGTCTGTGTGCCCCTGTTGCCATGAACTTCCTGATCAGTGTCCTGATCAGTGTCAGCCAGTGCATTACTGCCAACTAAATATTCTTATTAATGCTTTCTAGAGTGCATACTCTACCCATCCTTAAATAAAATCCACCACCCGCGAACCCGTCATCAGAATTTACTGGACAGTCCAAAAAATGGAAAGCTCACAGCAATAACTTGAATGTCACTAGGGCAGGAAGTAAAGGGAAATCCCTTCTTTGGGGGCACCATTGGCATCACAAGCTTAATAGAGGATCTAACCCTCACAATCTAAAATGCTGTAAAAAAGAAAAAAGCTTTTAGCAGAAGCACCAAATAATTTCCTGGGGTCTTTCCACTGAAATGTATAAGATCTGCACAAAAGGTTTTATTGCAGTAAAAAGCTGTTGATTTGAAACCCCTTTTACAGATAATACAAAGTAGTTTAATAGCAGGAGGGAATATTATTAGGTATTAAGTGCTTTAGAAATATAAAGTCAATGCCCAGGCAGGATTCAGTCAGTCTCAATGTACAGTTATTGAATATTTAGATCCTGTTGTGTTATAAGACGTGACAGACCCAATTAAAATTCTGATATTTTGTACCTACTAGTGTGTTCCTCCAATGACTAACCACATTTGCTTGCAACTGTACATGTAATATTTCTCAAAAAATTATACATATAATGCAATAAAGCCAATATTTATTTTTTAAGGGCTGCTTGCATTGATTATTCAAATGCACTACTCTCAATTAAGTGTATAGAAATTTCTGCCTGCAACACCTTACATGGGCAACCTCACAACCATATAATAAGCTGGTATTTGCATCACATCTTCCTGTTCGTGATAGGCTGAATATTAGACATAAATAACAACACAACTACCACAGCCATCATCTGATGCATTTCTAACAAATAGTTCAGTTTTGCTAACCTCCGTTAAAGCAGTAAAACACATAGACATTAACAGTAACTACAGTTAAACAATTATCATGGCACAGTTAATCCAACACTTATGGGCATGCAAAAGCATTTGTTAGAGTTATCCTGTAGCTACACAGTTCATCTTAGTACACATGGAAGGAAGATGGAAGAGAATTGTTGGGTAATTTAACATTTTTTCCTGATGAAGAAATTTAAACCAAACCAGTCCTTACTAACCAGCTGTCCTCCAACCTAATGTGCTAAAAAGATCTCTGTAATAGAAATTCGTATCTCCAGCTGCAAGCCCAGAACAAAGTTGCAGCGAGGGGTTTGCATAAAGTCCATTAAAGGCGAAGACCAGGTGTACCCTGTGTCACAGACCTAGAAACTGGAGAGAGCCTGGGTCTGCAGATTGGTAAATATAATTACAGAGGCGTTTTTAGTATAGTGGGTTAGAAGAGAGCACTGGGGAATGGACAGAGGGGGGTATGGGGTGGATGGTGAGGATTGGTATATACTGCATTTAGTGCTGCATCTTTGTGTCACCTTCTGTGTGGTTAGTGGTAGTAAAATCCCCAAATTCGTATCAATATAGTCCACACAGAGTTGGGCACAAGCGTTCATGAAGGTTATGATACTAGTTGAGCTAAACACCTTCATCTCTACTACTGACAGAGTAACATGTAATTGGAGAGCTCCCCTCCATGCAAAGAGACACGCATACTGTACTTAAATCACAGTACAACAGTTCAGGTTAAATTAACTGATTAGCTTTACACATTTGTTTCCAGTGTAAGCTTAATATTTATTCTAAAGATGAACAATATAATCAAAATGATAATATCTAATAACACTTATTCCCCAGTGACCTTTAAAGAGTTTCTCGTCTTTCACAGCTCCCTGGCATCAAGGCCTGAGAGCATACAGCCCAGACCCATAATAGCCTCAGACATGTATGCTGATCAGAATTGATGGTCTTTTGGGCTGCATAGAGATTTAACAATTAGGTCCCAAAAGCTCAAACATTTACAGCATTTTTCTATACAACCTTGTATGAAAAGCATACTAATATTTTTTTAGCACAATGAGCATCAAATAACATCAAAGGCTTCATACAGTAACACAAGGCAAGGATCAGTGAATGTGGTGCCTCATAACGAACCAATCAGGAAACAGTTCCCAGAGGATTATTCAAAACGAATAATTAATGTAATGATTGCAATGCATAAAATCTGCTCTATGTTTTTAAATAAACGCCTGTGTGGTAGAAAATACTATTTTTCTACACATGGTGGCTTTGTTTATTTCTTATACAATGTAAAAAAACATTTCAAGTTAACAATTTGGCCATTTAAAAATGTCCAACACATATCCATCTTCAATTGTAAATGAGTAATGGTTCCTAACATTTAAATAAACGCAATGTAAAAGTCTGGTGCTGGATAGTTCAAAAGAAGTTGTGGAATTAAGTTGCATACATTTTATCGCTTCATTTCTCAGGCCCTGGTGAGTAACAGGCATGAAATGCAAGATAGATAGAGGTTTAATGGCAGACTGACACATAGGAAATCCAGCAAATCGTTGTAGAGCATGGAAGTAGTTCTGATGCCTCATAAGACTCTCCTGATGGAATGAGCTAAACGGTACAAGGCTTTCTAGTATATTCTGGATGCTTGTGCCATAGAGTCATACCTGCTAGCATAATGTTCAATTCGTGAGTGAGTGTCATCGTGTGATAGCTGGGGAGATGAGGCAGGGCTGTGGAAAGAAGAATTTAAACACAATTCAATCTTCACATTAACAAAGGTGTTTGAGGTTCATTGTGTCATACTATACACAATCCATTTTGTATAGACCATGGATTGCTATGTAATTACAGGACAGAACGGGATACTTCATGTATTCAGTAAAGATTCTGCCATCAGTTTTCAATGAATGGACCAGAGATGGCTACTTCTATAGAGTCACAAATGATTAATGCTTATTATTATTTCCAGTGAATTCCACATCTGAGTAGAATACATAAAGTTAGTGGTTGGCTGATTCTTGTTTGTAATATAAAGTTTTATTACGGAGCTTTTTTTTCTTTTGCAGAAAAAGCAATAGGAAAACTAATGAAAATAACTTTCATGCAATGCCATTGAACGCCTATAATGCACCTGACCTTCAATTTCCTTTTCTTTTGCTATTAATATAAGCACACTTCCAATCAAAATAAATACAAATATGAAAACAGGAATTTGTTCATTTTTAAAAATGCTTGTATACATGAAGCAACTATAACAGTTGTGTTCAGTACACAAACATTGATCATGGAAAAGGAAGGTGCTCTATTAAAATTGATGTAGTGAAGGTCTTATCCATAGCTACCAGAAGTCTGTCCTTGTTTTCTAACCACCAACAAAGGGAACATGCATCATCTGCTTGATATTGCCAACAAAGACTCATTATACTACCTCATGTTTTCAGACTGTCCCCATACCCCAAATCAACAGCTGGCAGTACTAATCACAGTGCAAAGACTGAATGCATGTTACCAACACAGACATGGTCAATAACACAAAACAGATCTATAATGTAACATGTGTGTACATATGGTAGCCTTCCTCAAAATGTATCTAGAAGCAAAAATTTAATATATTGCAGCTTACCAGTCCTTAGATGTGGCAGCTGCACTCATTTTCTTTTTGTCAGTTAATTTTCCTACTTTTTGGGGATAAGGATCCTGTGGTAACACACTTCCAGTTGTAGGATGACAACACTTATTTAACTGCATCTATGGAGGAGCAGCATTTTCATCCTAGGCTATTCTCCTGATTTGGACTACAAACACCTCCTCCACTCCTTATCTCAATTGCACAAGTAGAAGGGAGTTTTGAAGCTCATAGAAAAAAGCTGAGAGAGTTGATAACACTGAAGTTGATCTACTAAAGAAATGTAGGCTGTTTACTTTGCAAACTGAATTTTCACCTAGTGTAGGGACTGTGGTGAAGCTTTGCTGACTTAAATCATCCAGTCATGTGCAACCTAAAATCCTGTTTTTTTCCCCTCACCTGATTTGGTGTTCTTTGCAAAGTAAATCATCCCCATGTTCACAAGGTAAATTAACATTCCCTTCCAATGTGAAAATTACTTTGCTCTATTCCTTTACTAAATCAACCATGGTTTGAGATTTTAGCTCTGTACACAGCTTATAACTTTTGGCAAGATCAACATAAATTATTCTGTAAATGCAGATAATGTACTTAGCGTTCAAAGGAAACTAATGCAGCCAGTACATCAAAACACTGGTAAGGTGCAACATATTCAATTTTTGTTCTTTGGTGTATATACACACTTTAATAGGGTTACTTGAACCAAATGACTTTGTATTAAAAAAAGTTAAGCAAGACATGTGGAAATAACTCAGATCAGAACTCATCATCTGTTTTTTTAACCTGTAATTTGTAATTCTTTAAACAATAAAAGATTACAAATAGCTATAAAACTATGAAGGCAGAGGGACAACTCCACTTCCTATACAAAAGACCCATTGTATAATAGAAACATTGCTGCTATGCATTATGATATATTACTGAATTGTTGATACAGCAGCATTTATATACATTATTTTATCCAAGATCTGAAGATTGCAGCTGATGCTATCCTGCTTACTGCCAGTGCTAGACTGTTGTCACTGGATGCCATGAAAATGTTTTGGCCAATGGACAGTCTGCCAGATTTCTCCGTCTGGCTACTGCAACTGTACTGCCAACAAAAGCACAATCCATGCCTTATTATTTACAATAAGTGTAAGCGCCAAGTAGGATAATATTATTTCATCCTTCAATGTTTATATAAAGAGAAATATTGGTAAGATAAAGAAAAAGGTAGGTTGATGCCTCACTGCATTTGCTTTCCTAGGCTTGGACCAAAATAAACCTTATACAAAACCAGGTTTCTAAGCATAAATCTAACCGGGGATTTTATTTAGGGTCAATGAAATCAAAAGTAAAGTTTTAGTTATAGGTAGAATCTGGGAGATAAACCACTTATCAGTTTCTTAAGTGCTTTAGAAATCTCAATAGTTTTGTAAGATTTTTATTCAATTTCACTCAACTCTTCGAAGTGAGCACTGAAAATGTCATGAAATAGAGCAAGGCAGACCTAGCTGTTGGCGTCCCCAGCAGATTAGTAATTTCATCACATTATACCTATAACTAAAATGCCACCTTTTGATGCACTGAGCTGACCTCTAAAAACACAATGACACCAAGGTAAACCTTTTCAAGTAGAAATATGGGGCTGGTCATTTCTGACAGCTTTCTGAAAATGCCAATTTCCTTACTAGTTAGGCTTATCCTCTGTCTTCACCACAATCTGAGTCACTGACCTGGAACAAGTATGCTGATTAGTAGAGCTGCAAGTCTTTATCTGCATATTTGTTTGATTCAGAGACTCAAACTACTGAAGTTAGCCAATCAGCATGGAGGTCAATCAGCTAGTTTTTCAGAATGAGAGGTCAGTAATGGCAGCTTCCATTTTTCTTTTACCTATGAGTATAGACAGTGTCAAACCGTTAGGATCCTATGTGCACCTCAAATTTCCAATACCCCTGCACGTAATTGGATTTTTGAAGTGAACGCTGTTTAAATGTCTTGTTAGCTTACTTTGCATTCGGTAAATAAGTCCCCAAGTATGAGGTGGAGAGGTCTGTTATGTTTAGGTACATAGAGGATGATTTGGTAGTTGACAGATAGTGGGAGTAACAAATCTCACTATGTTAGCTATGTGTACTACTTGACTGCTTCAAAAAAAAAAAAAAATCTATTCCTGGAGTCTTTATTTTTCTTTATATAGAAATTATGTTTTAAAACAACAGAACTAAAAGGCCCCTTACTTCCATAGCCACCAGCATTTTAATTCTTATCATTTTGTTCCAGCTTTAACACAAATTAATGCAATATGGGAGTGTGGGATTTGGCATTTTTTGTCTTTGAATTTTCACAGATGAAATGTGCTTTCCTTCAATTCCACACATGATATTATGACACAAATACAGCTGACAAGATTGTTATATTTGTAAAAGTTTACATAAAACCTAATTCCCACATCAGATTTTACCATGGGGTTTTTTTGGGCACTTCACAGATTCATCTATAGTGCACAAAACATGAGGAGTGTCAGTAACAGAATGACCTCATCATTGGAAGACTCATGGCTAATGCAACAGCACTCCCGCGTCTTCACTGGTGGACAAAGGTCAAAAGTATCAGAAGTATACATTCGTTCCTAAAATGCAAATTAAGTTACAAAATCTAAAAAGTGGTGTTTTAATCTACACAACCAGACTGTAAATTGAAAAAACATAATTTAGTATTGCCCAAATTATTTTAAAATCTTAAAGCTAATTTCAGGGGATTTTTTTTTTTTACATTTGTGATGTAAATAAAAACTACCTCTATTGATGTCTGTCACATGTGCGGTGGGTGCTGCTTTCCGCAAAACTCTTACTTTTATTCAGACTGTACAGGACTGTAGGCACCAAACATCTGGTGCTGAGACTTACAGTTCTGGCTATAGCACAGTTCTGATATGGGGGTCACTCGCTCTCCACCTCATCCATTCAAAAACCATCTTGAATTCTTTACACAGAATACAAGGTGTTATGTGATTACATGAGTGGAGATTGCGACTTGCATGCACACCTTCTCCATTCGCAGAAAGCCTTGCATTCTGTGAAAAGCATACAAGATGAATAGACAAATGTGGAAAAAAAGCTAACCAAGTCTCAGTGCTGAATTTTCAGTGCCTACAGTAGTCTGGAGGCTGAATAAAAGTAAGAGTTTTCCTGAATGCAGCAGTTGAACATGGGGCAGGCTACAATGGATGTAGCTTATATTTACATAA
>NW_017306768.1:758679-760195 GCF_000935625.1 Nanorana parkeri | reverse complement strand
ATATCTTCCATCGTACATGATTATCAATAGAACATGTGCAGTAGTTAATTTAACTTACATGTTTGTGTAAAGCACATGCACATGTGAGATTGCATGATTACATACACTCCTGACCATACAAATGTTTGAGTTAGTTTATAATACTATATACTGTATATAGTTCATGCACACACTCGTTCCATGAAGCATGCATTATTATGCTCTGATTAACTATATTTTTTACCAAAATACATTGGGGGGAATTTATCAAAATTGGAGCAGACAAAATCTAGAGCAGCTGTGAATGGCAACCAACCAGCCTCTGTCTTTTATTTTCAAATTTTAACTGAACAAACTGAAGAGAGAAGCCGATGGTTGCCATGCACAGCTGCTCCAGAATTTGTCTGCTCTGGTTTTGATGAATTCCCCATATTATCTTTTTGAATATACCGGGGATAACAAGCATAAAAAAAAAAAAAATCTATTCCTGGAGTCTTTATTTTTCTTTATATAGAAATTATGTTTTAAAACAACAGAACTAAAAGGCCCCTTACTTCCATAGCCACCAGCATTTTAATTCTTATCATTTTGTTCCAGCTTTAACACAAATTAATGCAATATGGGAGTGTGGGATTTGGCATTTTTTGTCTTTGAATTTTCACAGATGAAATGTGCTTTCCTTCAATTCCACACATGATATTATGACACAAATACAGCTGACAAGATTGTTATATTTGTAAAAGTTTACATAAAACCTAATTCCCACATCAGATTTTACCATGGGGTTTTTTTGGGCACTTCACAGATTCATCTATAGTGCACAAAACATGAGGAGTGTCAGTAACAGAATGACCTCATCATTGGAAGACTCATGGCTAATGCAACAGCACTCCCGCGTCTTCACTGGTGGACAAAGGTCAAAAGTATCAGAAGTATACATTCGTTCCTAAAATGCAAATTAAGTTACAAAATCTAAAAAGTGGTGTTTTAATCTACACAACCAGACTGTAAATTGAAAAAACATAATTTAGTATTGCCCAAATTATTTTAAAATCTTAAAGCTAATTTCAGGGGATTTTTTTTTTTTACATTTGTGATGTAAACAAAAACTACCTCTATTGATGTCTGTCACATGTGCGGTGGGTGCTGCTTTCCGCAAAACTCTTACTTTTATTCAGACTGTACAGGACTGTAGGCACCAAACATCTGGTGCTGAGACTTACAGTTCTGGCTATAGCACAGTTCTGATATGGGGGTCACTCGCTCTCCACCTCATCCATTCAAAAACCATCTTGAATTCTTTACACAGAATACAAGGTGTTATGTGATTACATGAGTGGAGATTGCGACTTGCATGCACACCTTCTCCATTCGCAGAAAGCCTTGCATTCTGTGAAAAGCATACAAGATGAATAGACAAATGTGGAAAAAAAGCTAACCAAGTCTCAGTGCTGAATTTTCAGTGCCTACAGTAGTCTGGAGGCTGAATAAAAGTAAGAGTTTTCCTGAATGCAGCAGTTGAACATGGGGCAGGCTT
>NW_017306768.1:745011-758626 GCF_000935625.1 Nanorana parkeri | reverse complement strand
AAACATCCCTCCCACCCCCCCAGAGTTCAGCTTTTAAAATACACCAGCAATATCCATTAGGTGTAGCCTACAATATAAATATCTTCCATCTGACATGATTACCAATAGAACATGTGCAGTAGTTAATTTAACTTACATGTTTGTGTAAAGCACATGCACATGTGAGATTGCATGATTACATACACTCCTGACCATACAAATGTTTGAGTTAGTTTATAATACTATATACTGTATATAGTTCATGCACACACTCGTTCCATGAAGCATGCATTATTATGCTCTGATTAACTATATTTTTTACCAAAATACATTGGGGGGAATTTATCAAAATTGGAGCAGACAAAATCTAGAGCAGCTGTGAATGGCAACCAACCAGCCTCTGTCTTTTATTTTCAAATTTTAACTGAACAAACTGAAGAGAGAAGCCGATGGTTGCCATGCACAGCTGCTCCAGAATTTGTCTGCTCTGGTTTTGATGAATTCCCCATATTATCTTTTTGAATATACCGGGGATAACAAGCAACTTTACAAATTGAATCTGTAAACCTCTTTCTTTTCTTTCCCTGTACTTCCAGAAATGTAATCAGAAGTCTAAATCACTGTATACATTATGTTGTTTACATCTAAACTAAAAGTGCAGATAAGGACTAAGAACAAGAAAAAAACATCTATTCTGCTTTTCATTTCTTCAGCTCCAGAAGCTATAAATGATGATCTCTTTACTGCACTGACCTCAAGAATTCACCGTAAAACACAAACTGGCAGAAACAGACAGGTCCTCCTACATTTCTTTAGCTAAGCTCTGCACAATTAAACCATTAAATTCAATTCCATATATGAAAATGTAGAAAGCACAACCAGAAGGATCCCTGATGCCCTCCATGTTTTCAGTTATAGTCCGGATACACTACCAAAATCTATTGATATTATAACTAGTGGTTTGTAATCTCCAGCAATGGCATGAGCTTCATGCAGAATGTATTGTTTATGTCTGGCAACAATTAAGACACTGATTTGAACAAATATGTGGAGCAGATGGATGTCAAATTTTTCAGTCCTGTCCGCAGTCCTGGCTACAGTTGCCTGGGCCTGTAATGGTTGCCCTCAAAAGTAGAGGGACAGAAAAGGCAGAGGTAAGAAGTTATATTTTCGAAGCTGCTTGTCATGTCTGGATATATTAAAAGAGTTGTGCTTTAAACATACAGTTATCCTTTAAAGGTGTTATCCAGGAAATTGTCAATATCAGCAAGGTAGCCCTCTTGGCTCTTCAACCTGTAGGGAGACCTAGGGGTTGTAGCAGGCTGCTCCCCAGAAAATTCCTGCAACATAAGATACTAATTTGTAAAGTATCTATGTCACTGAACTTCACACAGCTCTCATTTTTAGATTGTAAGCCCTCACGGGCAGGGCCCCCCTTACCATCTTGTCTTAAATTGTATTGTGACTGTAATGTCTTCCTTATATTGTAAAGCGCTGTGCAAACTATTGGCGCTTTTTAAATCCTGTATAATAATTGCAAGAAAACAGGCTATTGTAAAACTGATGGCTTATGAAGAGTGGGTATGTTAAGTAAACATTAACGCTTTAAGGAAGCCACTTTATAGGGGAATTATGAGAGAGGACATAAAAAATGTAACCAATTAAAAAAAAAAAAAAAAACACAAGCTGGCTTTATCTGAACATCTTACTTTCCTTTAGTGCATATTGTGACACATATCCATCAGCCAATCTGTTGTTCTTATATTACCGGATACATTAAGGTTGCACTTTTAAAATCTCTGCTGAGAAAACAGTTTATAGGAAGATTGTGTACAGAATCAGTATCATGTCGGTACTTACTAAATTCTTTGCTTTATGCTACACTTGAGTTGCTGAGTTCCTAATTGAAATTCATGCTACTCCCTAAACTCTGAGAACAAACAGAACTTTCTCTTGTGATTATTGGTTTATTTTTTTTAATGGAACATCTGCATTTTCAGACAAAGGCAATACACAGCTGAGCATTAACAGTAAACAAAAATGTTGGCATCTCCTATAGTCCATTTGTGTGGAATAGATTATTCCTTTATAACCTATAAGTAAAGATAAATAATGCCCAAAAAGAAAAATGACCAGATCAAATTAAATTTGTCTTCCATTTTTGCGTTTAGTGGGTCACTGCCATGTTTTCACAAGCTTTTAATGCGATTTTAGGGTCTGATATCTCAAATACGTCACCTTTCTGACAAATTTGTTATCTGTTTTATCATCTGTTTTAATCTTGCTACCAATCAGCTAATAATGGAAGCTATAGGTCTATTTTGTCAGAACATTAGAAGGAACTGTAATGTGTCTCAGAGAATATAGGGAGAGTGTTTGGGGCACGAGTCCAGGATTCGTGGCAATTGTCGAGTCTAGACCTTCACTATTTGAATCCATAAGGGGGGGAAAAAAAAATCAAGCAAGGGAAAATGACCAAAAGGGACACAGATCTTGAGATAAATGGTCTAATGTGGGTGTCAATCCTTACTGGTAGTCAGACAAACTATCTACACATGCAGAAATAAAATATCTTTATTGTAGAGATCCTAAAAATCCACAACTGTGTTATTTGAAAAATCCACAACTGCATCATTTCCAATTTAGTAAATAGTTAAAAACAGAATAAGGCCAAAAGTTAATGTTTCTACCATCTTATATGTAAACATCTTGGCATTCCTAATATTGTTGCAGGCAATGGTCCTCTATACTAACAGCATTTTTAAATTGCATGTACAATCCAGCCAAAAATCTCACGTGACCTGCTAGGTATCTAGAATTTGGAAAACCCCCTCTGAGCAAGCAACTGGGTTAAATTTGTGACACTAGAAAAATATGATTTGTTGTTTTTTTCCAACTTAGCGTTTAGATTCCTGGATGTTATGCCTGTAAAGTACCTACTATACCCTCTAATCTGTTACTGCAACAGGTTGTAAACCAGAGATTACCTCCCTCATGTGAACATATACTATTCCTAGCCTTGCATGAACCAAAGTTTAAATTACTTCAGTACTCTGTAAATAAAATAAGATTGTCAGCATGTACTGCCTATTAGCACATCATTGCAAACTGTACAATTTTTCTAAGGTGCATTTGAAGCTGAACAAACATTTTTAAGAACAAAAAACATTTAGTCCAGGCATTTGAATTTGAACAGACCGCTTTAGAAACAAAACATTTAGTCGAGTTATGTATTCATAAAAAAAAGGTTAAATGTACTTTTGTATTTTTACCTTTAGCTAGTGTTATATTAGAATTAAAAAAAAAAGTGTTTGAGCAGACTTTAAAGGTACATTGGAAACCAGACTTGTACAACATACATATTAAAATCACAATATCGTTATTTACATATTATAAAATGGCAAACTCAACACAAGTTCACTTTATGTGCAGATATTAAAATTCTTAGCACACAATATGTAGCCCACCCTTGCACAGTGGGGGATTGTAAGAGAACACCACAATGTTGGTTCTGTCACTGGAGAAAGAGTCCAAAGAATGAGAGCAGGTAAAGGCAAGGATTATTATTGTTTCTGTTTAGAAATTATGCGATATGTTGAATCTATTCCATTGTTCTAGAAGGGATTTTGCCTGGTCTCTTTACAGTCCTCTATGCTTTGGGCAATTTTAAAGGCTACCCAGGTAACACTTTCAGGGCAGCAGTGATTGCTGGATTATTGTGGTATAGCACCCTAAAGTATAATAAGGTGATGTAGCAATGTGGAGGTTTGGCTGCAGAAAGTATATAGTCTTATTGGTTGTCTTGCTGTCTGGTATAGAGGTTAGGTTGGACTAATTTATTGGGTACTTACTGCCTTAACTTGTTGTATAGGTGCCTCCTCATCCGCACCATGGACCTATGGGGATTAGTTGAAGTCATATTTTAATGCAGGGGGATGGATATTCACATATGTGAGGAGTATATAAAAGAAATTTGTAAATCGATTTGTTATACAAGTCTTAAACTTGTAGTAATATATGATTCATTTTAGAATATTGTAGCCTTCTGCTGAAGACGTTGGTCACTGTGAAACATGTTGAGAAAACAAGGAATATCTTCTCATCTAATCTTTATTAAATAAGATAAAATGTAACAACAATGCTATATGCCTAAGGAAAATTGGATAGACTTTCATTAATTATATATGTGACAAGATGAGAAAGATTCTGGGAAGGTTGGGCTACAATTTTTATATCTGCACATTAAGCAAACTTGTGTTGTTTGCCATTTTGTAATATGTAAATAAAGATTGTGATTTTTTAATATATGTTGTACAAGTCTGGTTTCCAAGGCACCTTTAAAATCCGCTCAAACACCTTTTTCTTTTTTACTGTATTATGATATTGGAATGTGGTACATTTCTATACTGTCTGCTGTAAAAAGGGAATTATAGTGTTATATTAGGCTTGTATAATCCACTGCACAACAGTATTCAGACAGGAGTGGAAGGGTTGAGCTCTCTAAGGCAGTCGGGGTTCTGCTTTGGCTTTTGACCTGGCGGTGCTGGAAAAAAAAATCCTCCTGCAGTTACAGAATTAAAAAAAAATTCATAAGTATAAAAAAAGTCACACTCCAGCTTTAATTACAGCACACATTCCGTGTGACATTGTTTTGATAAACTCATGCAATGTTACAACTTTTATCTCCATCCAGAGTTGCATTCATTTTTCACCAAGATCTTGTAGTGATGATGGGAGAGTCGGACCACTGCGTACAGTCTTTTCCAGTACATCCCAAAGATTCTCAATGGGGTTAAGGCCTGGACTCTGTGGTAGCCAATCCATGTGTGAAAATGATGTCCCATGCTCCCAGAACCACTCTTTCACTATTTAAGCCTGATGAATCCCAGGCATTGTCATCTTGGAATATGTCCATGCCATAAGGGTCATTCAGTATATTCAGGTAGGCAGCTGACCTTATTTTTTGAGGGACATAATGTTGCTGAACCTAGACCTGACCAACTGAAGCAACCCCAGATCATAACCTTTATCCAATGGATGGCTCTTACTTATTTGCTTAGCTAAATCTAGGTGGTGACTTTATTTTGGCCTGGCAGTGTATATTATATGTCATGTTTTAAATGTGTATTTAGCTATGTGCCTGGAGTTCCACTTTACCATCTTTTATCTCCATGAGTATGTAGAGCGAGTAGTAAGAACTATTTGGTCTGGAAAAAAAAAGTATTGCACATTTTTGGCCAGCATTAGTTACAAATTTGTCTTAACTGGTTCTTCATTGTAAAGATCTACTGTAATCCACTTTTAGTACATATGATCCCTAGACAGTCAGCCCTGGTCAGTTGCTAAATGGATATATACAAGCACTAGTGTTGCAAACAGCAACTTGAAAAACTGATGCAATTGAAGCATCTATCCCAAACGCTGGTTACTCAGCAGGTAATATGGCATATTTATGGTTGGACTGAACATGCAAAGTGCCAAAACTATTTTAAATTTGCCATTTATCATGGAGAACTACTGACTGTACAGATACGAGGTTTATTATAAATAATCATCAAAATAATAGGTTTCTGCTCTGTTACTAATAAGTGGTCAAATTTGACTACATGGGCTTGCATGCTTAAATGTTGTGAGACAAAGGTAATGACATTTGTATTTCTATATATGTAGCCAATTTATTGGTGATAAACTAAAGAGAATGACACTTCCTTAAATCACTTTATTTTCTCATTTTCTTCCCCATTTGAATGTAGTTCCATTCATATAACAAAAAAGACCTGAAGACCATCGTCTTGTGGGACTTGAACAAAACTCTAAATTCCTGTAAGACTAATACATTGGTCTTCTTTATTGTCTTTCTTGTATGAAAGAGATATGTTGTACTCCAGTGATGTAAAAGAAAAACAAATAATTGTGTTTCAGTTGTTGATCGAACATAACACATGTAAAGGATCAAGACAGGATGGCCAAAGTTTTACTGTACTTAAACTGTCCATTCATGGAAAACATCTAACAAGAGTTTTCAATTACAATGAGTTAGATTATATGTTCTTTGAAATATTGCCTGTACTTTCACTTTAGGAACTTCTAGGTACACATCTTTCTTATGAGTTCAACAGCCACTGGCCTCTAGTGCCAAGAGTTTCATGATGAAAAGCAATAAGAATAGTCTTTGACAAGGGTCTACGTTCACTGTTCCTTTCATACAGTTTTGTGCTAGTATGTTTACATTTAACCTTTTAATGCTAGACATGTATTTTAAAGTTGGAGTAGGGGGCAAAGTAAAAATGAACTCATGGATAAAATAAAAAGTGGATTAAAACAGCACACATGAAGGTGGGAGCAACAGCAGTAGCGCAAAAATAAAAAAGTACTCACGCAGAATCTACTGGCCAGAAGTTGATCAGAGTAACAGGACTGAAAGACAAAAATGAGGAGGTGAAGAGAAAGTAGAGCAGAGAACTGAAAGGTGCAATGAGCTTTATGACATTAACATGAATGCAAATCAATGAAGAAAATTATGCATACATACATATTTAAAGTTCAGAAATACAAGCTGAAACTGTGGGTCCAAGAAAAAGATTAAACTTTAGAACATATAAAAGACCCCTGTGCATTTTCTTCTGAATGTCTGATAAAACAAACCACACTTTTGTAATCAAACATATTATGCTAGAAATGATTGTGATGTGTCAGGATCCTAACTGGTGATCTTATGGCATTGTCACAGCACAATGGGACTGGTTTACTATGCTCATTGGAACACAGTACCCTTCTTTTAATCGAACATGAAAACATAAATGGGTTGTGGTACACATGATTGAGGTAGAGGTTTATTTACTAAAGGATTTGAGAATCTTCACAGAATAAAAAGTGTGTAGATTCAGTTCAATCATCCAATCATGTGCAGATGAAGAAAGTAAACATGCATTTTCTTTTCCCATGATTGGATAAGTGGAAGTGAATCTTCACACATTTTATTTGTGTGAAAATCTTTTAAATCCCTTAGTAAATCAGCCTCTACCTCATCTGTACCTCAACCTACATGTGTTTTCCCATTAAATAAAAAGAAGGGTTCCAATCAGCATAGCTTCAGGGAGCTTAGATTAGTCTGAAAGTACTGTCCGCTGAGTACCAGGATTACCATTTAGTATACAGTGACAGGTTCACTTTATTGTGTTTTTTGAAGATTCTTATATTATACCATTACAAAACCTTGCAGGCAGTTAAATATATGGCTACTCAATTGTATTACTATGTACATAAATTTAGGCTCCAAGATAACAAGAGGACAGATGTGTCTACATCAGCCTGGCAATCTGCTACCAACAGGAAGTTTCCTAAACTATTAATGTAAAATGTTGTGCTTCTGGCAGATGGGGAAATTAACACACTCTGATCTGCACCTGTCGTGTGATTGGTAACAACACCATGGATAAATGGGCTCAGATAATAGACTGTACATCTGGAATCAATCATTTTTCTGAAATTCTTTTGCTTTCTACTTGTCTTTGAAGATCGTATACACATTCAATTTGTCAAAGTCTTTAAACCCTACCTTTCAATAATGAAACTTAATACAGAAGGTTGAAGCTTACAATTGTCTTGTTAAATGAATAAAGCTTTAGCAAATATGTATACTGTTCAATTTGATACTCCATTATTGTAGCTCCAATGTATTCTGCAGACACTTTCAATTTGGCAAAATGACTAAATAAATAAATAAAATAAAAGGTGTAAGAAAATGAACAAAAATTGTAAGGCCATTTTTCATAATAGCCTCCTGTTGGACTGTGCTAACAATAACTCCTCCGAGATAGGCTGCAATATTCAGAATTAATGACACTATATGTAAACCAGCAGAGAATAGGATGTCCGTTATGTTCTGCAGAAATAGAATAATCAGGTTGTCCTAAACTGTTGAAACTATAAAATATCGTACGCAATCAGTACGCAACCCATTTTAGACAAACATGGCTGCAAGTACTAGTAAATAATGCAAACTTAAAGGGTGGTTTAGAGTGTTTTGTATAAAATGTCTTATTACGATCAGGACTAACAATATTTTTTATTTTAAGCGTTTTTTCTTTAGGTAGACATGTTAAACTACATATGATTAACTTGTATTCATATTTCCATTACATCTAGGACTTTTATGTTGCTTCCTTTCTCTCTTCACCAACCTTCCCCTGAAAATCCTTTTCTTTGCATAAATGCAGAAACCCTTGATTCACAATACCACCTGATTTTCCCTGGTTCAGACAGATAACGTCACTGTTACCGACAGCTATTGGTACACTACCTTCTTGAAGTTTGATGTTCTCTCTGTTTGTGTGTCAACTTTGCTTCCACAATTAAAAATAAAATGGTCTGCTTCTCTTCCTCCCAAATTGCCCAAAAGTGTGCATATGTGTGGTATGGACATTACATTTTTAACATCTCTGGGGAACAGGGATTAATGTAAATGTATGTACGGTATGTACAGTGCTGTAGACTATATTGGTACTATATAAACAGTAGTAAAAAATATGTACCTCTCTTTTAGACTGTCTTTTTTTTTTGTTTGACATGTTTGTCATTCCCAGGATTTCAATATACTAGTTTTACCACCTATATATTCCATATCTGTGCAGTGCTGCAGAGGATGTTCTTAAAAAGAGTTGTTTATTGTTATAATTCGGACGAATGTTTGTAAATTCGGACATTCGGATGTATCCGAATTCCGAATTACAGACATAACGAATGCAAACGAATCCGAATTTCCATTTCCGAAATTCGTTAGCGTTCGCACGAACGTTCGTTTCGTTTTCTGTTCTTATTCGTTTCTTATTCGTTTCGTTCGTTGGAGCAAAGTGACATTAGAGAAGGAGAAAAATATTTTTTCCCCCTCAAATGTCACTTTTGCTGCAAACGAACGAAACGAATAAGAAACGAATAAGAAACGAATAAGAACAGAAAACGAAGCGAACGTTTGTACTAACGCTACCGAATTTCTTCCGAATCCGAATCCCGAATCCGAATTGACTTTCGCACCCGAATCCCGAAAAACGAAATAACACAAATCCGAATTTAAAACGAAAAATTTTTTGGCAGTGCACATGTCTAATTTACATACATACATACATATGTGTGTGTATTAGGCCTCCACAACCTACTAAATAAAATAGAATCCCAAGCTATAAAAAATTCATGAAAAAGAGAGCTACAAAAAGATTACAATCTATTAGGGTTGATAACACATTGCCAATACCAATTAATACAACAACAACATTCAATAAGTAAATATACAGGGATTTTGTTGATATATTGGATAGTGTTAGCAATCTGTTGTCAGCTGTAATAGCTTATAATTATTTTTTTAAATGATAAAGTAAACATTTATAAATTATAGCAGAAAATCTCTGAAGGAAAAATAAAACAAAGTTTTGGTTTGTTAGAAGGACCACTAAAACACAAGTTACATAATAAGTACAGATATCAGTCCTACATATACATGTTTTTATTTAACAATGTGTCAGGATATATAAGCGATGTCATATCTGACATGTTTTGGAGGTGCATGTTCCAGATCTGTCATCTTCACTCTTCCTTTACATTTTGGAACAGACACCAATCAAATTAGACACCTTATATGTGCACAACTCTTTTGGGCCAGTGACTCAATAAATAGTGAAGACTATTTATAATATGACAGTCACAAAACATGCCCCTTCAAAAATAAGACAGATATGATAGCTCTCCTATTTCTATCCTTATAGATTCACTTTAAAAGTTTTTAGAACTTGAGATACTGCATTTTAAATTGCACAAGTTCGCCTACTGCATTACAAAAGCTAGCTGTAGCTCATCACATTTAACCAGACTTGTTTTTAAATACAAAACAAGTCCAGTTTTTTTGCGACTTAAAATCCTGCAAGAATGCACTCCTGTAATGAACTGGGGTGCATTCTTGCAGGATTTTGAGCACCCAGCTATCCCATGAGGCAGTGGTGAGCCATCATCCATACTAGGGATGCACCGATACCGAGTATTTGGGCGAGTACTCGCTCAAATGCTCCAACATCGGAACCTCCGGTCAGAGGGAGATTTCCCATGACTGGCAGTGCCGCGAGGGAACATGGAGCCAGCTTCCTGATTGGCCAGGAATGTGGCTTCCTGGCCAAACAGCATGGGGGCGGCCTTCTGGCCAATCAGGAAACCAGGTAACCGGTATCGACCTAGCTCCTGGTTTCCTGATTGGCCGGGAAGCCGTCTCCATGCCAGCGGAAGTACCGGTATCGGCGAGTACCAAAATATAGGACATTGGTACTCAATATCGAAAAAACTGTATTGTTGCAACCCTAATCCATACCTCTTTCTAAAACACATCAGCTTGTGTTTACTACAGCCAAAATAAATTCCCCAAAAGATGACATGTATTAACTTAAAAAATAAATACAAATGGGAAGAAGGAAGTGGCAAGGGTGTTTGCAGGCCAGTAGAGTGTACTCACGTCTCCATGTTGTCTCCTTCTAAGACAGTCTGAACAGGCAGATAACCCATCCTTGGGTGCTTGGCAAAGTATCTTTTTGTTCTGAATTTATTCTTCAAAACCTTTGCAAAGTCACGTACATCTTCTCCAGATGTAGTCTAAAAGCAGACAAATACATTTCTTTGTGAATATGAGACTTGATGCCATGAATTAAAAAGTAAAGTGAAAGGCATTGTTTTGCTGTGAGAAGGAAACCGTATCTGTGAAGTAACTGGGTCAAAAATAAAAATAAATCCATTGCTGGATTTTACATTCAGCTCAGCATTTTCCTTGAGAGAATCGGCATTCAGTTATTAAATGTTTTACAGGAAAATGTTTGGCACCTGCTTTTATTTAGTAACTTACAACAATGAGATTTAGCATTTCTTAGTTCATTATGTTTTGATTTTAAGTTCAAAGCTAAACTCAGTCACGGACTGAGGTTTATGGAAGCCAAAAGAATCAACCAAAACAAAGAGCTTTTTTCTTTAGCTATTCATGTCAGATCCAGCTAAGAAGGGTGCATTCATGTTAATAGCTGCACAGGCTCCTATAGGCAAACAAACTATAATTTAATATAAAGGACTGAAAAATACAGTACAGGATTTCAAGTGTATTTGGAAAGAATTCAAGAATTGTAATGCTAAGTGGTAAAAAGTACAAGTCCGCAACCATTTTGTGAGCCAATAAACAAGTAATGCGGACCACACTGATGATTTTTTTTTTTTAAGAATAATACACAAGAAAGACTGTGCAGATATTGCACCCAAGCATAAATCAACCCTCAGCAACTTAAAATAAACACAGTTGTAAAAGCCGGCTTTTAATTTGCTTCTGTTAAAAAATATAAATTGCATGAGTGGCATACTCTTTTTAGTTTAATGCTTATGAGAATTTTATAGCACAGCAGGTACACAGACAAGTAGGTGCAGAGCCCCAGTTTAGAGACTGCTACTGTCAACCTTATTAAAAATCACTCATAGCTAATAAGTTACTGGTTGGGGACATCTGGTGTTGGGAAAAGCACTAAGGCCAGTTAAGGATTGAAATAGGTCATACAAATAACCAGCCATGCCCATCCTTGAACACAATGCTGCTAGTAGTGTTGTTCTGCCTTAAGCTGGCCATGCACTGGCAGATTTTCACATAAGCATTCATGCAAAAATTCTCGTCAGAGCATTCGATAATGAGAAATCAGAGACTTGACAAATTTAGTTTCATTTTAAACAGATTTTGTAATGAATAGCGTTTTATGACCAAAAACATTAACATTTTGTTTGAAAATAAGTTTCCATCCTGCTCCTTCAATTTTTTCCATCACAATAGTCAAAAATAGTTATCGATTCAACCCCATTAACTATTGGGAAATCGAATGAACATAATTAAATCAATCTTTTTTTTTTTTTTTACTGGTGTATGGACAGCTTTACTTGGCTGGTATAACAATGTGGTATGCGCTCTAGAGCCAGATGTGCCCGCCTCCTCCCCTGTCTGCCCTTCCAAGGAACAAAGAGGGTAGGGGGGAATCACTGTGTAACTACTCTCTGCAGGGAGAAGACAGTGAGTTGAGCGATCACGGGTTTGTAATCAATCAGTTCTCGATCTATAGAGACGGCATATGACAACTGCATGGAAGTGAAGTTGGAAACTGCTCAAAACCTGTACTTAATTATGATATATGAATGTGAATGTTAGTAGAATCACCTTTTTCTTTGAAAAAGATCCAAATAGCATTATATGAAGGTTTTAAACAACAGGCCATTATCCAATGCAAGATGGTCAATACATTGGCTTCCGTTATTCATTTAGAACACCCCTTCACACTAACCCTCCCTAAGCTTTGATGAAAAACAGCATTCCATTTTGAAGTTTTGTTAGACAAAATATAAAAATTATATGCTTTATGAAGTTATAGTTCGTAAGGACATTCACCAAGGTATGAATCGACACAATATGGATACAAAATTTGACAATATAAGTTTATCCATTGTTTCAGAATAATTTTTATGATTTGGAATGTTATGTAAACTTACGGGAGTGCAGTATTCCACCATCGGATAGTGCATTTTGTGACCTTTTGCAACACGGCCAGAAAAGAAGCAGCTTTGGCAGATGTCATAGTTAAAGTGCTTTAAACTTCTATACCTAAAGTGGAAAATAAAACAATGGCATAAACATTTTCATTTTTTTTACATGCGTTATAAATGCAAAGTTTCTTTTTATAAAAAATTTTTGTTCAATAAAAGTAATTGTAAAATTTTTCACACTAGTTGAAAACTTTCAGCTCTATTGCCAGAATTAGTGTTTGGGCTTATGGTGCAGGCAATCGAGTTAAAAACAGCCATTTCCATTCAAACACTGCTGCCTGCATTTAAATGGAAAAAGTAGCAATTAAGAAATGGTTGCATTGGACAGGCTTTGCTTGCAGTTGAAACACTCTGAAAGGTACAGCTAAATAAATGCAGTACAATGCAAAGCAGGTCAAATGCTGCCTCTTAACTGTCATGTGTACTGCTCCATTAAAGTCCATTGGCAATTCGCTGACCTGCATTAGATATGTTTCAATTGCACATCAAATGCAGGAAAACATTGCTTATGTAGATGAACCATTTGCATGAGGGTTTTACAAGGCCAACACTCAGCAAGATAGGTTTTGGTAAAGCACAACTGTGGGTGTAAAGCATACTAATAGTAACCCTCTCACAGTACAAGGGAATGCCTCTACCCCATTTGGCAGGCATTTTACTTCTGCACCTGTTACATGCTTTGGTACTACTGTTGCATTGACCACAGAACAAGAGCTCAGGCGGGCCTCCAATGCTTCACTGCTACAAGAGTGTCTAACTAAAGAGAAGCTCATGTGCTCTTGAAAATCTCACCAACTACTTTTATACTATGTATAGTAAATTTATGGTAGTTTAAAGGGCACGGGGGTATCGGCATAGGTCACTTGTTTTCTTGATCCCAGGTGTGACCGCCAAAATGTCTACAGCTGTAAATGAATTGTAAATATTCACTTTCATAAGATTATATATCTATATATCTATATATCTATATATCTCTCTATCTCTATATATATATATCTCTCTATCTATATATCTATATATATATCTCTATATATATATC
>NW_017306768.1:741874-744986 GCF_000935625.1 Nanorana parkeri | reverse complement strand
AAATTGCTGCTATACATGGATACAGTACTGCTTTATGCAGATGCATTATGATATCCATTAGATAACACGATTAACTATGGAAGCGATCACACAGCTCAGTCCAATCCCTCAGCAACTGAGCTGTACCCGCTGCTACAAAATTGCTTGAGTAAGAGGATACTCAAGTATATTTAGTATTTAAACCACAACAGATTGTTTAGAAAACTATACATAATTAGAAAGATACTCAGAACGTCCACATGCCAAGGACTACTTGAGGTTAGAAAGCTAAACATTGGCTTTACATCATTATTAAAGCTGTGTATCATTCTACATGACCATTGTGTGTCATTCTACATGACCAATTTGAAGCTTTCCAATTCAAACATATTGCTGTTGGTTGTCAGTCAAGCTAGTATAAACAATGGCCCCTCTAGAGGAACTGTACTTGTAAATTTACTGTACATCACCTGGTAAAGTTTACTACCTGTGGCTGAAAAGCCCTTGCCAACCATTCTAATTTATGGAGCATTTCATACTTGTCTACAGAGAACAATTCTATTTAGTATTTTAACACAGCAGAGGTTTTTGTCTGTAAAATACTCTGGAAGTGAATAAAACTGCAATTTTCTCTCAAAGGTAGTAATGATTTCACAGTCTATTGGATAAATGTATTTTGTATGAATTCTACTGAGATATCTGCAAAGTGTACAGCTGAATGTGTAGTGATGGTAAGGTAGCTTTGATTGTTGTGTGTTTTCTTTCAGAAACGTATTAAACTGAATTAACCATGGATGTTGTTTTACAGAAAAAAAATATACCTGAAAGTTAATTTTTTTTAGGCATAAAAATATGATGTTCTTTACAAAGGACATTTTATCATTGCACAATTATTTTGATTAGTTGTATAATGCTGCCATATTCCAAAGCGCTTTGCAAAAAACTGAACCATTTACAGCAGAACCTGCCCCCAAAGAATCATTAAATGTAACATCCCTAGCACTGTTTTAACAGTATAAAGCCAGGAAGCCAATGCGATTTAAAATATGGTAGGAAATCCTTACACACACAGGGCATTCTGCATATTGGGTATTATGTCTTGGTGGACAGTGATTCCTTGAGAATAGTTTTGCTTGGCAGCATGGTGTCTTTTTTTACCTTGGTAAAGTAAAGTAGTGGTGATGTCATCCAAGGCTTTTACATAGAGCTGAAGGTGTGGTAAGATACCTCCTAGCTAACCAGGTCATTTCCTGGTCATGTGGGTGAGCTTGGGAAAAAAACTTTCTCATGATTCCACCTCTGCATGCATTAGATAAGCACCGTTCATGGGTGTTTTAGGTTCTGGACTGGGGTGGGGTTAGGGTTGAGATAATCTCCGCCAGGGGCCTACTGTAATATAGTAACTGGATTTTTTTTGTCACCAACATCTTGCAATGTTTTTCCTTCAGTGACGGAAAACCCCTTTCCCAGTGAAGATATTTAAGATTGGGTTATAAATACATGGCTCTGGCAGTTCTACAGGTGCATGGTCTACGCTGCAATTTTGCAGTGCTTTGCGGCTATTCTGCCCCAGTACGAGCCATGGATACTCTTGCAAATTCCTCATACAATCTCAAGCATATTCATGGTAATACATGGCATGGACTATCAGAATTTTATTTTTGTTCAGAAGTTAAAAAAAAAGCAATCAAGATTAATGATTTCTTATAATTAACCCTCAATTAAAAATATAGCACTGGAGTGTAAAAAATGTAAATGGATATTAGGATGCCATAACAAACTAGGTATGATGAGTGTAATGGTATGGAAAGCCTGGGGTTGAACTCACTTTGCTGTAAATGAAGGCCAGCTTTCCATGTAGTGCATATGTAAACCAGTGCTGCTAAACTAGGCCATAAAGTGCCCAGGGCAAAGATGCCAAACTGCAACCACACTCCCCCCCACCCAATTTTTTACACATGACTCTTTTGCTGCATTTCTTGGAGCATTTCACAATGCACACTAAAGAGAAAGTGGAAGTAGAATAACTCCCATAACTTGTCAATAGCAGTATTAGTAACACCCGGCATTGGTGTCAGTGGCCACAATCAAAACCCCCATGGTTGGTGATAGTGGATGCAATAATAACCACCATCACTGGTATCAGAGGCTGCAAAACACTGCAACATACTGTAGTTTTTAATTCTTGGATTCTTTCTCCATAAAAAGGTAATTACAATAAAAATGACTGCTCTCTGACATGTGGTGGACCTGGACCTCTCTGTACTACCTACGTTGGGCCTGGTAGGCAGAGTCAAATAACACTGGCTATGAAGAACAATTTTCTATGTGGTGGACATTTACTACACAATGCACCAAGAGTGATTAATTTTAAGAAGCAATTTGGCAAAGACACTTTTGGTAAGGACTGTACCCCAGGGTTATTTTTCTTTGCAAAAATTACGAATCTGACTACCTTTATGTATCTTTGTAACTATGTCTTACCTGAAACCAATAATTGGACATTCCTTACAAATATTACACTTGGCTTGATGTTTGGCAGTTTCAGCAGCAGCGACTCTATGAAGCACCGGTAGCCAAACCATCGACTGTGGCTCCAACCTCATCCAGTCCAGAAACAGGGCTGCCTCAATCTCTGGTTTATTGTTGGCCTGTAAAAACATGTTTAAAGCACAAATGCTAAAAACATAATAAAAAAACAAAGTACACCAAAAACTACAAAACATTTTAAAACAAAGTTCCACCTAGCTGATTAAAATTACACTAACCTGTGATATTGGGATAGAGAACATTTTATTACATGGAAAACTTATGCTTCAACAAATACACACAGTTATATTGTAAATCAGAACATTAGTCATCAGCAACAATACTAAACACATTCTGCCAGATGCTGTCCAGAAATAAAAAGGCCAAAAATATCCGGTGACATAATCATAATTGGTGTCCAACTTTTACACAGGGTAAAGAACAAATAGTTTATGCAGCTACCATCAATAAACCATCTATAAAGACAGCCATGTATAACTCTTCCAAATCCCAGTTTCCCTCAGTTCTGTAGCAAGCAATACAAGAGTGGATGAAGGAAAAGGAAGGGGGGGGGGGGGGCCCGGGGTTGCACTTTAAAAAAAGC
>NW_017306768.1:730371-741092 GCF_000935625.1 Nanorana parkeri | reverse complement strand
GGGGGGGGTCCCGTGATGTACTCTTAATAAACAGATTTTACAGGTATGGAAAAACATCCTGTTTTCTATACTGTACAGAACAGGACACAGAGAGTTCACTCTGGAACCAATGGGACATTCAAAAGCAGTCCAACAGAGGGGTGGCCAATACAACAGACAATAGCTAACAGGCTGTGAAGAAAATAAACCCCCAACAGGGAACAATAACAAAAGGAGCCCATTCAGATGATCATCTACAGACCTTGGAAATGGAAGCTGGCATCCACTCCACAGAGGCCTGATTGTCCATCAGCATGCACCATCCCATCTTCACTCTACCAGTAGGCATATTCCCATGTGTTCAGGGACATGGAATAAGAGTGTTGGACCGTGGACCAAAACACCCTGTGGCTACTTCGCACATTGCACTTTCTTCCAAAGCAAGTGCCCCATGCAGGAGCCTGTGCCCTGAGCACATTACAAGCTGGCCCCATATCTTCTTTCTAGCAGGTTCAGGATACAGTATGAAACTGATCTGGATAGCAGCTGAAAGGCTTCTCAGTAGATGCAAACAGCCTAGAAAAAAACTTGCATAGAAGAGTCTTGAAGCTGAAAAGTAAAGAATGGGGTCGTCCTCACAGCTTTGATTTGCCAGTGTCCAATCATCTGAAGGCAGCTGCATAACAAATTGATTCCAGAAGTAACTCTCTGTGTCCTGTGATGTACTATCAAGAAAATCCCTAATTCAATGTCTATTTGCCTTTTATGCACTTCTACATATGTGGCCCATTATATAGATATAATCACATTTTTTAATTACCTAGTAATAGTAAGGCAGTAACGAGATTACCATTGACCTTTACTAGATCTAGATCAATGCTTGAGGAAAAACAAAATGAATATGACTGTATACCCTTGTCTATGTGATAGCATACAGTACATGCACAATGCTTACAATTATTGATGAAGTGTAAAGATTTTGATCAGCAGCCTTCATCTGAATGCACACAGCACCAATACATTCTCTAATAAATTGGGGAAACAATTATAGGTATGTTGTACTGCAGATAGAGGACTGGGGAATCAGTGATTGGAATTAATTATAATGACATAATCTCTCCTTATGACCTTGTAAACATCTTGATTTTCAATGATGCAAGCATCAGAATTAGATATTTCTGTCAACAAAAGCTCGGGATGTCTGCAGAATCTCAGGCAAGTAACAACAGATTTGAAAAAAAAGAGAAATGCACAGTATGTGCAGGAAATATTATGCGTGTTTTTACACTGAAAACTTTATCAACACCCCCTACTTTGTAAATGCAAACATTTATTTTGTTACCAAAATGAGAAAATGCTAAACCCATGAATATGGTTTGCAGAAATAAATAACCGCTTGCCATGCCTTGTCTGGACTTTTTGCTTTGATGAGCCTTTATAACAGTTGTCTTTCGAAAGTGCACATATATGTAATGCAAGGTAATGTGACAGCTGTCAGGGGCTGCGACAGGTAAGAAGAGTACAACAATTTTACTCCATCCATTTTGATGAAAAGTAATATTCTAAATGTACAACATTGTATATAGATTTAAATGTAATATATACATTTATTTATATCATAGTCTCTTCTTAAACTACCATAAAACTACTTTACATTCAGATAGATTATTCACTAGAAATGACTGACAAATAACATCTCATCAACAAGGTGTCTACTTTCCATCATATGGAAAACTCAACGTTACAAATCTTAATTTACAATGTTAGATGACATATCTGTTATGGCATTTTTCCAGCAACAAATTGTGTTATATTATGGTATTATGTAAAAACATATCACTGTATCATACATGTATCAATGTACGTACAACTTGTACGTGTAGCTCATATGATTTGAGTTCCTCTTAGGAGAAGAGCGGCTCCAGGGGATAGTAAATTTCAAGCATTATTTAGGCTGGGCACAAAATTCCTCACAGTACACATTTGTTACTTTCCATATTATATGTCTCAATACCTTCAGATTCATTCAGCATTAGTGTTGATAGAGTTGGTGATAGTTTGGGAGGTATCATTTATGAAGCCAGAAGCCTATATATATTCCACATATAATATGGACTATATATGGCTTCATAAATGATATCTCCCAAACTATCAACAACTCTATCAAGACTAACTAATGCTGAATGAATTTGAAGGTACTGAGTCAACTACTCCTTTCCACTTTTGAAGGAAGCAGAAGGTAATTTAAAGGAGGCGATGATCAGTGTGCTCTATAGTAGTTGCTTGAATTATTTAGCTGACAGTAAACTATTAGTGATCTAGCTGGCACCAAGACAGTACCATAAGTGTGGCAATGGAGCATGTGAAATTACATTAAGCAGCTGGTATAGCAATTGCCACCTAGGGCTCTTGTTTGATAAAAACTGGCACCTCATTAAAGTAGATAAAATCACTCAGCAAACATATGTATTAAGCATTGCTATAAAAGTGGCATGTTGAACACTGCACATCCAAAATAAGTAAAAACAAAAAAGGACAAAAATCACACTGAAAACAATTTTTAAATATTTATATTTCTCCTTTAAAGATGACTAAGTAACCAGCAATAAAGACGCATGACATCAGCATGAAGAGTGAAGCCATCAAAAAATACCTATTCATCCATGGTAAGCCAATCCTACAAAGAACCATTCACACAAGTCCCTGTCCTTTTGGATTATACAACAGAACGTCCACCATTCACACACGCTTTGGCCATTTGTTAACTAAACAGCCATGCATGTATTCTGAAGAGTGGTATAATGCAATCTCCTGCAGGAAACCAACACAACCACAGGGAAAAAACATACACGTGTCTTGCATATGATTCTGGTGGTATTTAAACCCAATCCAATGCACTTTGCCCTTCTTTCTTGAAGCTAGTTAAGTAGCTACCATTCAGCGCAAAGGCGACCCTAAATATCCTTCAAAAACATGTCGATATTTTCTGTGATTTCATTAATTATGCAGGCGTCTTTACCATGTGAAGAAAAACAAATATAACCAACTATCTCACTCCAACAGCTTAAAGAGACAATCTCCACATTCCTATCAGTCCATGATGTCTAAATGACCAATAGGAATATGCAGGCAAACTTCGACATTATCAGGAAGTGCTCAAGCTTTGCCAGAAGAGTCTGGCATGTCATTATTAAAGGATTGTTAAACATCAGGTAATCATTATGGAGATAGGGTAGTGATTTAAAGCAATTCTATTTTGGATGGCAGGGGCGAAGGGCAACCTATGACAAACTATACCTAAAAGGAAAGCTTTCCTTAGAAAACATGAAGGCTGCCATTGCAGACTTTTTCCCCCCGCAAATGCCAGTTATCTGTCTGTTATACTGGCCTTCTCCTTTACCATTTTATTATTATACAGGATTTATATAGCGCCAACAGATTGCGCAGCGCTTTACAATATAAGGAAGATATTACAATCACAATACAATTCAAGACAAGATGGTAAGGAGGGCCCTGCCCCTGAGGGCTTACAATCTAAAAGGGATGGGGAAGTGATACATGAGGAGGGAGCTGCGTGGGCATGAATTGTTTGAGAACGTGATGGTTGAGCGGTTAGGTTGAGGTGGGATTGGCTTCCCTGAAGAGATGAGTCTTTAGTGACCGCCTAAAGGCAGTCAAGGTGGGCGACAGACGGACAGGTTGGGGCAAAGAATTCCAGAGGATGGGAGAGACTCTAGAGAAGTTCTGGAGGCGAGCATGACAAGGGAGCTGGAAAGCAGGAGGTCTTGGGATGAGCGGAGCCGACTGTTAGGGTGATACTTTGAGACCAGGTTTGAGATATAGCCGGGGGCAGAGTTGTGGATGGCTTTGTAACTGATTGTTAATATTTTGAATTTTATCCTTTGGGCTATTGGAAGCCAGTGCAGGGATTGGCAGAGGGGGGTTGCAGACACTGAGCGGTTGGTTAGGTGGATGAGTCTAGCAGCTGCATTCATGATAGACTGAAGGGGGGATAGCCTGTGTAGTGGAAGGCCAATGAGGAGGGAGTTGCAATAGTCAAGACGAGAGATAACAAGGGAGTGGATGAGTAATTTTGTGGTTTCTTTGGTGAGGAAGGGGCGTATTTTGGAGATGTTACGAAGGTGAAGGCGGCAGGATTTGGATAGTGATTGGATGTGGGGAAGAAAGGTGAGGTCCGAGTCAAGGATGACACCTAGGACCTTGGCATGAGGGGAGGGCTGGATAGTTGTGTTAACAATCTTAAGGGAAAAGATGGGAGAAGGTGCAAGGACAGGAGGAAATATCAAGAGCTCGGTTTTTGAAAGATTGAGTTTTAAGAAGTGTTGCGACATCCAGACGGATATGTCAGATAGTAGATTACTGACACGAGAGGACACAGAGGGTGAGTTGTGGAGTAGAAAGATAGATTTGAGTGTCATCGGCATAGAGATGGTATTGGAAGCCATGTGCGGTTATTAACTGACCAAGGGAGGAGGTGTAGATAGAGAAGAGAAGCGGTCCAAGGACAGAGCCTTGGGGGACCCCTACAGAAAGAGGAAGAGGAGGGGAGGATTTAGAATTGTAGGTGACGCTAAAGGAGCGCTTAGATAGGTAGGAGGAGAACCAAGAGAGAGCAGAGTCTTGTAGCCCAAGTGACTGGAGTTTTTTGAGGAGGAGCAGGTGGTCAACAGTGTCAAAAGCAGCAGAAAGATCTAATAGCAAGAGTAGGGAATAGTGGCCTTTGTTTTTAGCAGTGAGTAGGTCATTAGTGAGTTTTAGGAGGGCGGTTTCAGTGGAGTGTTGGGGGCGAAAGCCAGATTGTAAGGGGTCAAGAAGGTTGTGATCAGCGAGGTGGCGACCTAGGCGGCTGTAGATGAGGCGTTCTAGGAGTTTGGAGGTGAAAGGGAGTAAGGAGATTGGTCTGAGATTATTGAGGTCGGTAGGGTCCATTGAGGGTTTTTTGGGTATTGGGGTGACCAGGGCATGCTTCAGAGGGGAGGGAAAGATTTCAGTAGAGGGTGAGAGATTGAAAATGTGAGTAAGAGAGTGTAGGATAGAGTATGAGGGTGACCGAAGTAGAGGTGAAGGAACAGGGTCCAGGGGGCAAGTGGTCAGGTGGGTGTCAGAGAGAAGCTTTGTAACCTCCTCTGTGGTGACGGGGTCAAAAGAGGAAAGTAACAAGTATGATGGAGGGTCTGGAACATGAATAGGGGAAGGTGACTGCACAGTGGCGATCTGATCCCGAATTGTATCTATTTTGTTTTTGAAGTGAATGGCAATGTCCTGGGCAGTGAGTGAGTTAGTGGGTGGTGGCGGTGGAGGACGAAGTAGAGAGTTAAAAGTAGAAAAGAGTTGGCGAGGTGTGGATGAGAGTTTGTTTATGAGAGTGACAAAATAAGTCTGTTTGGCAGCACCGAGGGAGGAGTTATATTTTAGGAGGGCGCCTTTGTACAGGGTGAAGTCTTGGAGACTTGATTTTGAGTTGTTAACCCATAACAAGAATGCAAATAAGGATTTATTGTATTCTCACCTGCATTCTTGTTCTGGGTCAGTGATCTGGAAAGTACAAATCCAGTGGGTCAGAACAGCCAGGCTCAAGCATTTTCAAAAGCATTTTCAGCTGCACCTATGTTTCTCAGACGTAAGGCTGATTTTAAATCAGATCTGCATCCATATACAATCCTACAATAAAATACTTGTTTAGTAAGCGCCATTGAAAGCCTTTCTTACGCCCACTCCAGACACCGCCATGGTCACCGAGACAGACCCAAATCCCACTTGCGTGTTCGAAACGATCTGTGCTAGAATTGCCAGAAGTGTATGCAGTGCTCTCACACTGGGATTAGATCGCACATGCATTTCCATGAACTAGACCACCACCTTTCCTTTATTGTCTCCTGCCTGGATTTGGGTTGGGGGGGAAAGTTCTCAGCTTCATATCATAAATCCAGTGACTGACAGCATTGATTGCTAAAGATCACAAAAGGTGGTTATCAGATACTAAAATTGTGACTAAAACCCAAAATGCCTCAGAAGGTGAAACAACAAAAATAGCGGTGTCAGCTGCTTAGCTTTACACTTTAGCAGGTTTGGGTGAATCACAAAACTGGATGAACATCTTGATAAGATATATATATTTTAAATATATAATTAAGTGGTTTGCCTGGTGTTCTACCTTAAAGGAAAGTGTTCTTTTACCTTCACAACACCTGTGAGCTTCACAAACTAGCTCTAGATATCAAGACTGCAAAAGGTGAAGACTTTCTCCTCCACCCTTGTTATTAACTTCTCTTTACTTTTATAGTATCAACGTATATCGTAATGCTGAAATGAGTCCATGGAACCATTCACCTAAGTCCTGTCACCAGAGAAACTATTTTGTCCCTACTACAAACTTAAAAGCCTACATATTCTATTGCCAATTTTGTCAGAAAACAATTATACTAGCAATCGGTTTTGAATTGGGGGGAGGAAATACACGGATATATGGGGGGCAGCATACACAGCTCTATAAGGATAATGCTCTTATGAACCCCAGAACTGCAAGACAAGTGTGCCAACTGCTTTACCATCACACACTTCCTATGCCATCTTTTGGGTAAAGATTTTTAAGCACTGTTTAAAGAAGAACTCCAGGATTTTTTTAACTAACCCTTGCAGTGCAGGGGTAGCCTCCAGTGCAAGGGTTAACTGCTCGTTTGCGCCTCGGTTAAAAAACAAAGATATACTCACCCAAAGCTTCGAGCCAGGTTCTTGGACCCGTCCTTTCAATTTCTCTCTCCCTCCTCTGCAGCGGTCCAAGGTCCCATAAATCTTCAACATCTATACACTATTGTCACAGCGGGGAGGAGAGAAAGTGACAGCCGGCCGAGCGCTGCGAAAGGAGAGCGCTGTGTTTGTGTGGGTTTATGGGGGGGGGGGCCCCAAAAAAAAAATCTTGCACCAGGGCCCTTTGTTCCTTAGCTCCGCCACTGCTATGTACAGATACAAGAATGCTGAGGAAGATTACAATGCTGCAGGGAAGAGAGGCTGGAGAGAACGATGTGACAGCTGGTTGGCTCAGAGCTTCGGGTGAGAATATCTCCTATTTTAGCACCTAGGCACAAATCCTGGAGTTCTTCTTTAAAGAAGTCACGAGACATGTTAGCGTCTACAAATGAGAATTACTTTCTGGTTCCATTACAGAAATGCTTGGTTTTCTAACAAAATGCAAATTAAACATATTATTCTAAAATATGTGAACAGGAGATAAAAGATTACAATATAAAAATAGGTCAGCATATATGTTTCCAGAAACAATGAACAAAGTCATTAGAGGGATGTTTATCTACAGAGACTCTTAATGTTTCAAGAATCAATATTCCAGTACATTAATGGAGCGGCTGATTAATATGCATTTTTTAATAGGAAAAGATGCATTCTATATTGAATAGAGCACTGCGTGCTACAACCAGAATTAGAATGAGCAGTTAAAAGCATCAGGCTGCCTCATAGTAATCAGCATAAATTAGGAAGACAGAAAAAGGCACACTGAGAAAGCCGCAATTCAGTAAAACAATATATCTGATTTATTCTGCAGCCTATAATCAATGTTAATTTGTTAATTGTCATAGAGGTGGATGGCTGAACGGACGTATCATTTGAACTGGCTTGGTCAATAAAGTGCTTGGCGGCGATTAGCTGTTAAGATGTATCAGGGCACCAGAGATAGTCTGGAGATACAATATCAGAAGGACAGAGAGAGAGAGAGAGAGAGAGAGAGAGAGAGAGAGCGTGCAAGCGTGTGTGTGTAGTATTCATTCATTCCTTCAGCTCCTGTGTTACAATTTCCTGAATGACCTCCAAAGCCTGCAAAGGGCAGCACAAAGGATTTTACCAAATCAAGAAATTCACTGCTGATCCCCAACAGGTCAGAATGAAAAATGATTTGTAAACCTGCTCATTGTCCTACTAAGCTATAAAAAATTGTTTGCTCAAGCTATTTTTTCTACTTGCCTTATTTTGCCACTGTACACCTTTTAGTATATTTGTCTTATGATTTATTCATTTTAGATGGCATCCTAATTAGGCACATGGTCACCCAGTTCACATATAAACAGTACGATATTAGCTAACTTGTACTAAATAAACACAATAGATATATGTACACCAGCTACATACACCTGCAAGTAATGAAATGCGAAAACATGTATTGTAGACATATAGTAAAGTATCCTAAACAAATGTCTCCAACCAAAACCCACCCTTTTAAGGTCTGGTCAGATTTTATTGTGGCTGATTGCTCAGTAGAACAGTTCAAGGATATTATGACAATTTGCAGGTTCACGACACGCTATGCCACGGAGCAACTTAAACATACATGGATAATTGTATGAATGTATTTTAAAGGGGACACAGGTATAAGGCTCCTAACTGTCTTAATAACTCTCTGGGTGTTTCAAAGGCATAGATCTTGCAGTAGGTCAATCACTGAGGGCAGGTGGAGAGAGAAGTTTAGTGACCGATATCTCATGGATTGATGGATTAGCTGGGATTGAGAAGACTAGCAGTATTCAAATGGGGCAGTATTCAAATGGGGCAGAGGGAGCAATAAATGAAAGGAAGGAGTTTATATTTTCAGGGTATTGTTCTTGCTTGGGCCTTGTTTTATATCTATAACATGTGAGATTGACACAGTGCCACTGTTTCCATGCCAATACTGACATCCCCTTTAAGTGTGAGGGGTTAACCTCTTTCATTGGAATTACAGGGACTGTGGAATGAGAATTACAGCTTTGTGTGCCTACTATGTGTACATTGAATGCGAGTCTTACACATACAGTACTGTGCAAACGTTTTAGGCAAGTGTGAAAAAAATGCTGTATAGGAAGAATGTTTTAATAGTTTATTTTTTGCTGCAGACACATTATGGTAGCACTCTCCAGCCCTTTAGCAAACAAACTGCCTCCTGCTACAGCCAAATATTTCAGATTTTCACTCATTAGTCCAGAGCACCTGCTGCCATTTTTCTGCACAAGTTCCTATGTTTTTCCTATGTGCACAGATGAGTCGCTTAGCTTTGTTTCCATGTCGGAGGTATGGCTTCTTGGCCGCAATGCCACAGAAAAATGGCAGCAGGTGCTCTGGACTGAGGAGTCAAAATGTGAAATATTTGGCTGTAGCAGGAGACAGTTCATTCAATGAAAGGCTGGAGAGTGCTACAATAATGAGTATCTGCAGGCAACAGTGAAGCATGGTGGAGGTTTCTTGCAAGTCTGGGGCTGCATTTCTGCCAATGGAGTTGGAGATTTGGTCAGAATCAATGGTGTCCTCAATGCTGAGAAATACAGGCAGATACTTATCCATCATGCCATACGATCAGGGACGCGTATGTTGGGACCCAAATGTATTCTGTAGCAGGGCAACTACCCCAAACATATTTTCAGCTTAAAGAACACAGAGTCTTGGAAGTGATGGTACCGTGTGTGTATATATATATACGCAGAAATGCAGTTATTTTAGGCATGTGCTAGTTTTTGTATTTGATCTCACCAATTTATGTTTATACATTATTAACACAGCTTGCTGTAGACTACTTGTCCAAGGGCTAATGCATGGGCCCAAACTACTTGTCTCTCATGACAATCTACTTGTCCTAAGAAATGCTTCTCATTGGTCAGCACGATCAAGTGACCGCGCTGACCAACGAGTGATCGCAATTTGTGAGCGAAATTCAAAATCCATAGCGCAGGGCTGTGTTCGATGGCAGTATGGGGTAAAAAAAAAAAAGTACAAAAATGTACAATCGCTGCGTGTTAGAGAGCGATACTGATCGGCTACAACAAGATGTCACATAGTGGAATGGGGGCAGCACTCAGAGTGCACGTACACACACTACAGATTTGCATGCAAGATGGTGGGGGCAACGGGCTTGGCTTTCATTTTTTATTAGCAATTTATTTTTTAACTTTTTTCCACTCAACTTTATTGTTTTCACACAGGGGCTAACAAACCCCTATGTGATAGCATTTGGAGGTGACAGGCTCTCTTTATGAAGCCTGCCCTCCAATATAGGAGATCTAGCACAGCATTGGGTACAGCCAGCCAGATCACTTGTACAGAATGCCGTCCCTGCTCTACATTTAGCCCTGCTTGCCTGCAGCTGAAAAGTGAGGTGGTTTAGACCAGATTCAGAGGAGTTTAGGAGACAATACCGCACCCCCCTTTTTTTCATTCTCAATGGGGATTTTACAAGGCAGCCGGCACACAGTAGCAGCACGGTCCCATTGACTGCAGTGACTGTGTTTGGCAAGCAGCACTGCCTGCCAAATGTGACCATGTATACCATCCTGAGCTACCGCCATGTAAAATTGTAGGTGGGCAGACAAGGTGGTTGTTCAAAATGCAGATCAACCGCCTGTGCTTACCGCCACTTTGCTGCACGTGTCAACAGGGCCTTGAATGATTCTGCCATAAATTCTACTTGAATGAAGGTGGTCGGAAAGCACATATGCCAACTCTGAAATATGACCACTTCTGGTTTTATAAGCTTTTTATTCTGTTCTTTTTCTCCTCTGGAACAGTCTCTGTTCTCGCTTACTTCACCTCTGTACCCATTTTATAATCTACACACTCTTCTCTACCTCTGCGTTCCAACTTTTTCACTAATAAGAAAATGCATTCACTACTACCAAATACATAATCCTTTCATCTCCACACCATCTACAGCAGTTCTTCCTCACAGGGAATGCATAATATATATA
>NW_017306768.1:675530-730349 GCF_000935625.1 Nanorana parkeri | reverse complement strand
AATGCATAATATATATATATATATATATATATATATATATATACACACACATACATATACATACACATACACACACATAGAAACCACATTTAAAGTGTATCTAAAGCCAAATCTTTTTGTAAATTTTTAAAGTAAGACTTTGTTTATAATGCTTTGAAGACCTGGAGGAGACGACAACACAATTTACTGGAGGTTTGAAATATAAACGTTCTGTCCAGTTGTCAAGGTTTTTCTTTTAAACACCATTAAAATGAATGTAAAATATCCTATAAACCATATTCATATAGTTGGGGAATTTTTGTATATCATATTTGTAAAGTAAATGACAAAAAAAGTCACAGGTAAAAAAAATGATAAAACTTTGGGTGACCTGTAACTTATTGGTATACTTACCTTGTTTAAAATAAAATACTGAAGCATTCAGAAGATCCGGTATCAGAGCCGACTTGCTGTTTTAACTGTGCCTATGTGAATGAGACACTAGACTACGTAGACAAACTTATCTATTTTATATGTTACCTGATCACCTATCAATTTAACAATACATTATTAATAATCATAAATACTAACAGCTGCAAATAACATTTAATGTCACACTAACCAATAAAAAGGCAAAATCTGCTAGGGTAGATCCAAAGCAGTGATTGGAAAATCTGTAAAGCGGGCAGTGCAACTGCAGACGGGTAACCTTAAAGTAATTGTTTCTTACACAGAGTAAAGGTTTGCTTTCAGCTTTTCATTTCCCTGTGGGCAAACACCTCTCTGAAAACTCTGCAGCCTGTATTTGCTTTTGAAAACCGGTCACATCCGTTTGTTCTTCCATACAAACAGGGCACATAAACCCCGAGTGAAATGGAAGCAGAGGTAGAGCTGTTTTGATGACATTTACTGTGCTGCTTCGCATAGAGTAGGGGGTTGAGCAGCGAGCATTACTGTTCTCCCAGGGCTAACATGATCTGTCAGGGGACCAACACAATATGCCAAACAAACAAAATGGGGGCCTTTTTCATTCATCTGCACTATACAATACTGCAATCAGCATGTTCCGGATTGTTGCATATTCCCAAAAGGAAAATAAAGAGAGGCTGCTTTCCGACTTTCATTATTTATCTTTATAAAAAGACTTCAGGAAAAAAAATGCACAAAAAAAAAAATCAATGCTTTGACGATTTCTTTCTATCTTATTGTTCCCGTTAGTCAGTAAGGTGCATTTCATAGAGTTTTGGAAAGTACTTACGAATAAGTCTTCAAATTCTATGTTGCAGACAGGTATTGTTGCTGTTAAACTATGTAATAAAACATACTTATTCATTAGAATGCCAAATTAAATAGGGCTAGACTAAAATTGGATGTTACTATAGAATTTTGTTTTACTTTGGTTAGCATATGTTTCATGTTTTTATTGCTTTCTGGACCCGCAAATAAGATTTTCACTCATTATTTGCCCGATAGCAAAAAAAAAATATGATCATGTAGCAATATCTTTTGGCCTGCATCAAGCATGCATAGGAAGAGGAGGTCAACGTTTTCAGACCAGCTCTGGACAGGACATAGGTAATCTATTATCACCAGAATAAACCCAACTAAGATTCTGCAATGACATTTGTTAAAACAAACCTTATAGCAGGCATCTCTATGTGTCTGCATACCTTGTCAGCTTTCCTGATTAAGCAGCTTGGAACTCTGAATCACTAGGTACTCTGGGGTGCCAATTTCGCCCAGCTCCTGCAATTGATAACCTGGTTGCACCTCACTCCATGCCTCATCATGGTGATGGGCCAATGGTAAGGGTCATGAGGCAGGAACATACTTTCAATCATAAGAGCTGGTCGAAATTTGAACATACGTGCAATCTAGGATCCAGCGCTCAAAAAGAAAGCAATTCACGCATCTAGGCAGCTGGAGAAGTCTGCTGAAGCCTACCAGCGTGGTATACCGATATGCCCCCCTGCACTCCTTAAAGCATCTAGGACCAATAACAATGGTGGTGCTTCTAGTGATTATCACGGATGGCGCCATGTACATCAATCAAAGATCACCAGCACTCAACCTCTGACTGACTTCAAGTACACTTTAACCTCAAAGACTCGTTCGCTGCCAAGGCCTTTTTTTTTTTGTTTTTTTGCACACATGATCTAATTCACATTTTAGGCCTGAAAATTACTTCAAACTCCCAAAACATTATATATTTTCTGAAAGCCAACTCCCTGTAGAATAAAATGGTGGCAGTTGCAAATTTTTATGTTACACTATACGGGCGCAACTCTTTATCAAACCCAAAAGGTTTGTGAAAAATGCACTAAGTTAATTTTAGTGCCCCAAAACACAATAAAATACCAATTTTTTTGTAAAATATAAAAGATGAGGTTGCAATGAGTAAATAGATGACCAGGTTAACAATTAAGTGCGTCCGTGAAACAGCAGCAAAATTCAGTACCCCAAAAAGTCCATAGCAATGCTTTAAAAGCCCCCTACAAGTCATTAGTTGAGAGATGAGAATAAATATTCACAGATTTATTGACCTCAATCTGGCACGTGCAGCGATACCCAACACGTGTAACGCAATCAACGTTTGTGTACGTCGGCACACCCAATGCGTGTTTGCATGAATGCATGCGCACTCTCGGTGGTCTATAATTAAAAAAATATATATTTTTACATTTATTTTATTCTATATTTTTTATAACAGGGGCTGCAGAAAAAGAGATTGTGTTCTCAATCTCTTTTAAAAGGGAAATATCAGGGATCTGTTAAGATCCCTGATATTTCCCCGAACCACCTAACAGTAAAAGTAAAAAAAACACAAATATTTCATAAAAAGAAATATTAAAAACGTTTAAAAAAAAAAAAATGTAGAAAAATTTGAAAAGGTTAGCAAAAACTTTTTTTGGTTTAGTTTCGGCCTGACTTTTTTTATTTTCCACTTTGTTTCGGTTTTTAGATTTAATTTTGGTACACCTCTATTTTAAACATCTTACTTATACAAAAAGTATAGTGAGATCATAGAATACAAAAAACTGACTCTTGGAATGAGCATTCATTACAGGGGCTCAAAAGTTCAGGTCCCTATTGTAGAAACACTAGCCTTGGTGAGACTGGGGACCTTATATTTATTCCTGGCTGCAAATAAATAGGATACAATAAGGGCAGCTGTTTAGAGGCAGAATGTTTGCTTCTACTGAGCAGCTGTATATAGAAGCTAATGCCCTTTTTTTGTGATAAGGATTTAAACATTCCACTTATAAAATTAACTGTGGGAGGCAGATTTGATTATCACCCCCCTTAAGGTGCCCATACACGTGCCGATTATCGTACGATAATCGCGGGAAATCCCGTGATCTTACGATAATCGTCAGGTGTGCGACCGTTTCTACTGTACGGTCGCACGTCTTTTGTCTCCTGAGCAGGCTTGAAAACCCGCCGAGAATCGTACGATTGTCGGCGGGTTAGTGGCGTTCTCGGAGACATATGCAAGTGCACACTGCCCGTGTGGCATTGGAATCATCGGAAGCCCTCCCCTCAGCGGGGCGGGCTTGCGATGATCGCAAGAAAGATCTGCCTGTCCAAGATGGGCAGATCGTACGAGCTTTTATTACTTTACCACCATCGCAAAAGTCGTGCAATGGTTGTATGTATGGTCAGCTTTACACTTGACTAAGCACATAGTAGGTAGTGCCATTTGATCACAAATCTGGAAGTGGATAACATTTTTATTGAACTATGGGTGAATAAATGTGTGATTCTTGGTTGAAACGTGTAAATCTTGAATGAAAACATTAAATGTAAAACTATTGGCTTTGCTACTAAAAATTACATACAAGGAAAATACACCACTATTATGCAATGTAAACCAAAATAATACAATTCTAGTACAGCATCAGTATCAATACTCAAATAATATTGGTGCAAAAAAATATAAAACAATAAAATACAGCACTGCTGAAACATATACAATCTAAAAATAAATGAATCAATGTGCCTTTGTGTGCAAAATAGCCAGAAACATCAATAAAAAGTGTACAGCAAAGTGACAAATAATCATAAAACGTCAGTGTCCAAATATTTTTTGAAACTCCATAAGTTGTGTGACATCTGTGTAAAAAAAAAAAAAAAAGTCTGTGTAGTAAAAGAAGGTGATCCACTTCACACACCAGTGCAATATCTCCACGTAACATGATGTTTAAGGTCTCGTTCACACCTAGGCGTATTGCATATGCGCGTCTGTCGCACGACCGTCGCACTTTTTTTTACCGCGATTTGCGGTAAAAAAGTTGCGCGACAAACGCGCATTTCCGAAGGCTACTTGGCTGTATCCCAATGGAAACGCGCAACAAAACGGCCCAAAGTAGTACATGTACCTTTTCAGGCGTGGGCCGTTTTGTAGCGTGTTAGGGACGGGCGGAAATACGCCAAGGTGGGAACGAGACCATTGAATACAATGGGATTTATATTTTTGAGCGTTTTGTAGAGCGTTCGTCGAGCGTAGAACGCGCTACAAAATGTTCAGGTGTGAACGAGGGCTAAGAGTTCACCTCTCAAAGTAACACCCTCACAAGGAAACTGGCTCACTGGTTTTTATTGTTCCCCTATGTTTAAGGAAAAATATTGAGGAGAGCAAAATATACTCTCCCAAAAACCCAGAGCCAGTGTGGGACACTGCAGCTGTCTCAAGCCAGCTCTATATTTCAAGAGCTGCACAATAACGTACCCACTGATTGCTCAGCAATGGTCTCTTCCCTACAGAGAGCAGCCACTGGCAGTCATTACTCCCTGTAGGGACTTCCCCCTCTCTCTGTTCCTCTAGCGCTCACTAGAGGGAGAAACAGAGGGGCTCAGGCTCTAGAAAGGCAAAGCCGGCAATCGGGTAGCGCGGTGGACCCCGACAATATTGTTGGGATCCTTCCCAGCTGCACTGTCAGCATGCAGTGGGCATTAGCCCGCTATATGCCGACTACGGCTCTTAGGAGTACATAAGTAAATAAAAGTTTTGGCTTTTCTTCTCTGTTAAATAAACAGGTCAAAACAGAAGATTTTATATCATTACTCCAACTACATACAGTGTGCTGTATAGTGCACAGTGCAGTGATGGGAAGGATCAGCCTGTTTCAGGCCTTGTTTGACACACATTGCTAACCAAACCTGATCCAACAACAAACACCAATGACTGCTCATTTAATGGATTTAGGCTTGATGAAGAGCTTTGATATCTAAATTGAGGAGGGAAACTGGGTGGCAGTAAAAATATAAAGACTATCCTTATATGGGGACAGAAAGGTAAGAAAGATGGAGGTCATTGTGGGAGCAGAGGTATATGAACAGGTTGTTCAGGTGTGCTGCAAGGATGTTTGACAATTCTTTTTTACAATAGGAATTTGAGAATCCATTTGGGCCCAGAGTTCTGCTAGATTTAGGAGGATTGATGGCTGCCTGTACTTCTGGGGTTGGAATCACTGGGTTGCTTTAAAGGATCCAGCAGCAGTTAGGAATAGTGAGAAATACTGGGGGGGGGGATTTAAACCTAGTGGTGCCTGCAATCTAGCAAACCTGATTTCCTTAGTATATGCAAAGTACAGTTTCCCTTTGAATACACTCATTCAGCAGCTGACCTGTAATGAAACATAAACCTGCTTCTAAATTTGCAGTAATTTATGAAAACATCTCCAGATGCTTGGTCAGGTTTTGATTGCCAAATCATAATAATTTTCAACAACAGCTGCAAGCATTTGTGACAGATTTGGATGAGTTTAACATTCTCAATAATCAGATTAAGCAGGTTATGAAACATGTCACTCCAATAGTTAAATTAAAGTCTAAAGATGGCATGGACACAAACATGATGATTGTACAACTACCTACAAATTGAGGAACAATTCCAGGCAACACAAAAAACGTATTGAATGAACTGCCAATGCGGTCTAAAAACCATTGCTATTATGCGAAGGTCAGATGATCCATTCAGATTACTTCCATTCAGTGCTATATTATATTTTGTGTACTTTTCCAATAGCCATACAGCTTAATGACTTCCAAAGGTCTCTAGTTAAGACTGCTTCCAAAAGACCAGAGAAGCGGCAGATCAAACATTCATAACTTGTGTATGATCTGTTATCGGCTAACTAATCGATTTTGAAAATAATCGTTAGCTGCAGCTCTACTGTCGATTTCACCAGAGGTATAAAGGAGAGGCTATGTTCTCTGTATGTAAATCTATAATAAATATGGAGTTTGACTAGTCTGTGTTTTATTGTTAACACTAATACCATTTTTTAAAACTGTAAATATATACTGCTTAAAAGAGAACTATGGCCCAACCTTTTTGGGCTATAGTTCTCTTCATGGTCCCAGGAGGAAATATACTAATGTCCTCCTGTGACCCAAAACTCAGTATATAGCTGGCTATTGCACGCTATATGCAGAGAGCGCAGAGATGCGCCTCACCCGGGACAGATCGCGACAACACTGTCGAGATCCACCCCGCTGGCTGATTGACAGCTGACTCTGCCTCTCTAGAGGCAGAGCCAGCTGTGCCCGTCCTCTCCTCTGTCCATCCCTCTAGTCAGCGCTGAAGAAACGGGGAGGGGGGAATCAATGTGTGGAGCACATACTGACAGTCACCGCTCTTTGCAGGGAGAGGATTGGGAAGTCACCAATCGGTGGTGTGTGAATTCCCGATCAATAGAGCCGATGTGTGACAGCTTCAGTGTCACAGTTCGGCTTGAATTATGGGATGAGTGTTTTTCACTCATCTCATAATTCTCCTTTAAGTTTATATGTCACTTCAAATTAGTAATAGAGATATTTAGAGCTTCCCTTTCTTTATGATCCAGTAGTCAGGAGGGAACATTTACACTTGATATGGTTTCTTGACACCGCATAATTTTAATAGTAGCACTATTTCAGCATACCCCCAGCATGGAAAAGATTTATTGAAGAAATACACAGAATAGTAAGGCAAAATCCACTTGACTTCAAGGAGAGAGTAACTAAAACACAATAAGTGTTTCCAAATTGGTTTCAACATTATCATGATAATCTTAGATTAAGGTAACTGGCTACAGCATGCAATACGTGGCAGAAAAGGACCTGCTAAGTTACTTTTGCAATCTCTTATTATTAAACTAAGGAAAAGGGTGACATCCACTAGCACTGTGTTGCTTTTGCAAGGTTTCTGCTAGATTGGCTCCACTGAACTGCATGAAATTGCTGCAGAGTCGCAGGACGTAGGCACAATGAGGAAATTTAACAGTACAATATGACATCCAGGGCCAAATCACAGGTTGGCTAGCCAAGCTTTTTTCTATGTGCTAATGTGCAGTTTAGATTGCTTGATATTTTAGATGTCTCAATGAAAACCAACTCTTCTAGCTGTAAATACACACAATATGCTAATAGTTTTGCCTTTGGAATTTAAGAGGAAAATAAAAAAGCACTATTTTGACAAGCTAACAGCAAAATAACAGTGAATATACACTAAATATGGTAAACCTATAGTGCATTTAGAAGGGAAGAGTGCCATACTTCCTACACAGCTTACAATCAGCATGGCTGCATTGCCTAGTAGAAGATATTAAACTTGTATATACTATGCATGTAACACTAGATAAACAATGACCAAATAAACACGGATGCTTCATAGATTAACCAGATAAGAAACCGTGCAAATATTCTAGGCAAACATAAGCTTCCAATAGACTAGGAGGTCCAGCATTAAAATACTCAAGATGTCAGTTCATCTGGATATCTCTTATGGACCATGCCAGGCTACAATATGCCACGTCTTTCCTTATTTGTTTAAAAAAACCTATAAGATTATGTTTACAATGATATGCATGCATTCAAGCACATTTTACTGATGTGGGTTAGTATGCATATTAAGGCGTTTAATTTTAATTGACTTGAATAGAAAAATGCAGATCAACAAATGAAACTTGCAGTATACACTATCACCATGCTGCAACTCAAAACATTGGTGTAAACAGATTCTAATTGGAAACACAAAATTCCTTTGTTCATGCATTTGCTGCATTACAATACGTTTGGTGTTAACTAGTTCAAAGCGGTATAGTCATGCATGTAACAAATAGGCCAATTAATCAGTTGGCCATGCATGTGCTAAAGATCAAATCTAATTCAGCTCAAGGTACGATTCAGCTACTGCATTTTTCAGGCTATCCATTTGATCGGGAAAGTTAGAAAGCTTAAACTCCAAATACATGTAAGTGATTAACTCCAGAAAGGGGTCTAATTGGTCCAGTAATTAGTTTATGCATCACTTTCATGTACTATTTTTTTATGCAACATTTAGCAGCACAGCATGAGTTGTTTACAAAACTCATTAACGATCATTCGTCTCATCAAAAAGTCCATCGAAAATTTCAAATAAAATAATATAGGATGGAAAAAGATTTTCACATGAAGACAAAATCATACTGAATTAACCATATATAAGAAAGAAAACAATCTTATATGAGATTTAATGTATGAAACCTAAAACGATCCGATAACAGGAAAATGGCATAGCAATTTTAAAAAGTGTTTGCAGCACCACTGGCCCCCACACAGCAAAGGCAAAAGATGATAAAATGAAATGGTTCAAGCTAATCTTCTAAAACCAAAAAAAAAAAAAATGACTATTTGAGGATTAAGGTGGACTACCATACTACAACAGTGAATGGTATGAACATTTGGAATGGCTTTGTTCGGAAAGTTGACAGCACATTTATGTATCTGGGAATAGGATGTCAGTAGTAAGCATGTAATCTATATTACAAGTGACAATGTACAAGAGGGCCACATTTAATGAAGTCTCATACAGCAATCTCTTTCACTGGAGCCAACAGAAGAAATAGAGAACTTCAGTTTATAGGGTCAGAACAGAAACTGAAGTGCTTGTAATGTTTGCCCTAATGGGAAATTGAACGAGCTCAGGATGGTTTACTAATAAAAGCATGTTGTCTCTACCAATGAGCTCTAAAGTAAAGGACATAATTTATACTGGCAGCTTCTCTAAAGTGGGAGATGAAAAGAATTCCAAGGCAAACAATTTATAATGGTATTTGAGGAAATGAGGTATATTTCTTTCTGCACATATATTTTATTATACATGAGCTAATGATTATCTAGGCATATTAATATTAATTTGTCCAGGGGCAAACTGTATGGGCACAAAGTTTATTTTTTAGTGCTTTAAGCATCACTTTCTTTTTTCCTTCATCCGTACAAGATAAAGAGAATATAAGCAAAGTTTTACTTCTCTAGTCAAAGAACCACTTGTTTATTGGCAAATAATTTCAAAATGTTAAGACTTTTACATTAGCTAGGCTACAGTGCAACTAGTACTTGTATACTAAAATTCCCCACCTCCCAAATTGAAAGCAGCATAATATGGCAGCATTAGTATGCATTGAGCAATATGACTGTTTCTTTCTGTAGAGGGCAGTGCTTGACAGATGCACTATATGTCCAAAAGGTTTTGGACAACCAACCAATTCCATAGACAGGCACTAATAGGAGTGAGTTCTCTCAAACCACCACCCCCGCACACACACACACCAGCACGCGCACACACACAGTTTGTGGCTGTAACAGCATCTATACTTCTGGGAAGGCTTTCCACAGAATTTTGGAATGTATGGAGTGTGTCTGTGGAAATACGTAACCATTCAGCTAAATAAGCATTTGTATGGTCAGGTACTAATGCTGGACGAAAGGCCTAGTTGCTAATCGGCATTCCAATTAAACCTGAAGGTGTTTAATAAGGTTGAGGTCATGTTTTTATAGACTAGGCTTTAGGCATAGAGGCACAGTCACAGAAAATGATCTACCCCAACCTATTGCCACAAAACGTGAGGTACACAATTGTATTTGCAAGGCATTAATAGTTTGAAGGAGTGGCCACATATTGTATCTCAAAGTAATACAGTGACCAATTTTGATGCTCACATTAGATGATTTATGTTAGACTACAATAAAGGTTCGTCATTTTTGCCAGCATTCCGGATTTTTATTATATATGAAGCATTATGTCTATTGTAGTGGCTCACACTGTAAAGTGCACTTAAACAGTGCATGTGTATGTTTGGAGGAAAAAACAAACAAAAAAATACCTTATTCACAAAAGACGTGTATGGGTAGTTTATAGTCTGCTTTTAAAGATTGTAAGGGAGAAATCTAATGTGAGGGTTTATTGACTAGCAGATGAGTTCACATAGTACTACCAAATGTAGCCATACACAGACTTACCACTGCAAGTTATTACGCTGACTGGAGAAATGCTTGCAATTACTTAAGGATCAGCTTGTGTAGCACTCTCCTAAGGGACAATAACAATTGCTTTTTATGAATGGAAGTTCTAATGATCTCACAGATTTTCAGACTGCTAAAAATAATTCTAAATCAAGCTCAAACCCTCCCTTTTGTTTATAAAGGATATTTAGATGTTAACCACACATGCACCACTTCTGTTCTTTGGCTGAGTTAGAAGGTAGAGACGTAGGCCTTGCTGTTCTCAATGAGCTCTGCCTATCTGTGGTCACCCTTACATATTAGCAGATAAATTACAAATATGAGACAAGGAAACAAAAGCCATTTTCCTTTAAATACCTTAAAGGATCTTCTTTCAAGAACAAATATTTATGTATTTAATAAGACAGTCTTGTCTTCAACATTTGATATATATTCACTTTTGCAGTTCTACAAGGAAAGCACAAATCTATATGCAAGCAAACATTTACTCTGAGTGGCAAATCTGATGGGGAGAAGGGCTTCGGATGAAGCAATGCTGTTATTACAGTTATTACTTCTCACCCAATTACACTTTAGTAAACTGAGGCACGGTGAGATAAAATAGCTTGCCCTGGGTCACTGGTAAAAATTGAGTCTGTATTATATTCCCAAGAAGGATGAGATTTGTTTCATAGCATATTGTAAGCACAGCTCTGGTATTCCCTCCAGCGAGGACCTGCTCTTGTATAATAGGACACGGCACTACAAAACTGCTCAGTATTTTAGAGTAGAGAGCAGTACAAGCCTCCAGTGTGAGGTCTGCCAGTACATCTCAACCCACGCACCAAATAGGAATGACTGCAAACCGAATAATTAATGCACTAAAGTAGAAAACAAGGGCTGATCACCTGCTGTACTAAACCAATGTTGTCAAATATACAAACCAGCCTATGAGAAAATAAGCAAATGATACCAAATGTAAACGGTCTACTCAGCGTTATCTGTATAAATAAATAATACAATAGTCCAAAAAAGTAAATTTTCTCTAACCAATCTATGGTACTGTATAAAACTGCAAATATGTACACAAGTTATTTACCCCAAGGCACACAAAGCTATTTAAACTTCTCATTCCTATGGTTTACAAAAGTTAGAAATTATGTCTAAAGCTGTCCACACACATTACAGTCCACCTGATATCTCACAACCAGAGAAAAAAATGTAATTATTTGGGGGGAAAAAGGTTGTAATGTGTGTGGTAAGCTTTAAAATCACTGTGGAACTAATGAAAAATTGCCAGCTTTTCACATATATTATTATTTTATATAACTTTATCTAATTTTTCAGTCCACAAACATCACAATTTCTACAATTCTTTAAAAACATAATAGAACAGTTAGATTGATAGCTTAAAGTGGAACTTAGTTTCCTAAATAAAGAATTGCAAGGTGGTAGGGATTATTGGCAGATACAATGCAAGGTATCCTGTGCATGCTTGCACATTATTGCAAGATGCCATCCACCCCAAAAGCAGTAAGGTTCTGCCATAAAGTGGCCTGGTTATACTGAATATAGTGGTGATTTGGTGGATGATGGGAGGCATAAAAGCAGCTAATGGTGGTTTATGCCAATAGGGTCACGTTAAGTAAAAAAGAAAGAAAAAGAAAGAAAAAAAAAAAAAAAGTGAAAAGTCAGATTATTAACAAAACAAAACAAAACAAAAAAAGAAGGAATGAAAAGCCTAATGCCAACTCCACTTTGTCCTTCGTTTACTGCAAAAACAATTACAGCACTTATGCCAAAGACCTGCATTTTGCCTGATAGTTACTACACTATGAAATACTTCCCAGTCCCCAAGGGAAGTGTTAAGGACAAATCATTAGAGGTTAAAGAAAGCTAAACATGCACCACATACAAAATCAGATTCCCTGTAGATCAATTTAACCAAATCTAGAAAATTTCTGCAAGTACTGGCTCGACACAAATTTAGCTGCTCAGTTACAAATCTGGTTATACAGAATTACTAGAAAGCAGCAAGTAAATAAAACTGGACTGCTTTGCCAGAAAAAAACCCAAAAATACTGCTGCAGCTATAAAGTGAAGGTACCACGTTGTGCACATACCTAGAGCAGCCTCCAAAACCCTGTTGTCTATAGCACAGCCATTCTGACAGGGAAACTTCAATAAAACCAGATAGTGGCAGAGCTGGCCACGGTCTCCTGCTCCCCCCCCATCCATTTCTGTCAGCCCATATGAGTGACAGCCTCACTGGCCAATAGGTATGTGCAGGAGGCAAAAGGGGCAAGATTTGGCACCCAGATCAGAAAGTCCTATAGCTTCTTTTTCAGAAAGAATAGAAAATCAACCAAAAAGCGAAGAATTAGAGACTGCAATTTTCTTTAATAGAAAAAAAGACCCCTTGTTTTCTAATGAGAGGAGAGGAGATAGACTTTTACACCTTGATGGGAACGTTGTCTATTGCTGTCACATATTCATTAATAGCTATAAACATGAACTTATACTTCTGTTACAATCTGACCTCAATACATTTTTTTACCAGTGTTGAAGTACAAGTCAGGCTAGCTGCAAACATGAGATAGCATGGGAAAGAACCAACCATAATCATGTACAAGCGCAACATTTTCAGCTGAGTATTCATGTTTATATCCTCCTCCCCCAAGGTTGTTTGAGAAGTGTCAGTCTCTAAGGTGTACAATAACTTTACCAAAATACATAAAAGGTCTCACATAAAAAGGTCATCAATGTGAGAGTTGGCCCTTGCATGTACAAGACATCAAAAGACTTGAACCATTATGACCCTTTCACATGGGCGCCTGTCTGATGATCGGAGCAATACAGAATGGATATCCCTTTCTGACATTCGTGTTTGTTCAGTTTTCTTTCTCCATATTGCAATGGAGGAAAAAACGGAACGAAACAGACCCATGTTAAGCCTATGGGCAGTCAGATGTATGCATACATGTATTGGTTTACATTCAATTACCTCTGATCCGTCACGTTCAGGTCTGTAAAAACAGAACTCTAGATGGACTCTGGGGTATTCGGTCCATAGACTAATGTTGCACTTCCAATCAGATCCATCTGAAAAAACTGACAGACAGATCTGAACAGAACACCGATTGAAAAGGAGCCTATGGCAAACCATCAGTCCACAGCACAACAATGGTCAATGTGCTTAATGCCAAACTCCAATCCTTTACATCATTTAAAAAGGACTTAATAGGATTACTTGCATTGGAACACCTTTTTTTTCCATTTTCCAAGTAATTACTAAACTTACTTAGACAAAAACCTTGAATATACACCCTTAATCAACACAGCCCTGCTCTATAGATATCCATTTTTCATCACAAACAAATCTTTAAATCCTTGCCATCTTTAAGAAGCTTAAGTTTGCTGGAACCCTGCTGTTCTCGAGATTTATTTTGCTATAAAGTAAAAAGTAAAAAAAAGGGAAAAAAAAGAAAAACAGAATGTCTTGCCAAGAAAGAGATTAGTGACCTATGACGTGAAATTCTAGCAGCAATGCACATAAAGAAAACAGCCTGTTTACGTCTACTAATGAATTTACTATATAAATGTAAAAAAAAACTGTCAGGGGAAAATATATAGAACCTACCACTGCTGACATTTGTAAAAGTGTTTAATGGGTCACTGACCCTGCACAAGTCTTAGAGGTCTGGACTCCGTTTGTTTAAAGTTGGTGACTCACAAGGTAGTGAACCAAAGATCAGGTTAACGGTCATTTATGTCATCTTCCATATTTGAGTTCTTACAAATAGCTTTGACTTAGAGATTAAAAATTAATTACTTACATACTGAAAGCAGCTCCTGACACTGGGCTCTATGTTACTTCCACCGAAGGAAGCCACTTCACCCAGCTGCCGTGGAATCTGAATGGCATCATGTAGGAGAAGGCCCAGTCTCCGCTGGTCACAAAATCCAGTAGAGCTTGCCACTTGCTTGAACAGGTCTGCAAAACAAAGTGTGGTAAGCTCAAATGAAGTGTAAAATAATAATAATAAAAAAACATACTTATTTTAGCACAGCCAGTTTCATGTAAAAACAGGAACTTTTTTTTTATAAGCTGGATATTCTGTGCCTAGCTTTCCAGTAAGTTCCAATCTTTGAAGCAGCATGTTTAAGTATATAAAAGAACTATAGCTGAACTCCTTCTAGGAAGGAGGGAACAATCCATGTATTACAAGAATGAAGCCACTTCCCTCTACCTATATCTTCCTATATGGCATTATATGACCCTTTTTTGGAGACATTACTATTTTACATCTAATTTATGTTAGTTAGGCCGTAGCGGAGCAGAGTGGGTAATCTCTCAAGACAACCAAAATCCCATATGGGTCCAGAGAGAGAGAATCCCAGGGCATCTGGAGGAGTCATGGCAGGGGGTTATGGTGAAGCCAAGTGGCCCAGATGCAGAAAAATTGATCACATTAGTCTTTACTTGCTACCCATTGTTCAGCTTCCACTGGATTAATTTACTGTTCTGACTCAGTCAGTTCTAGTTGTTAACTTAGTCTTCTTCCAAAAAAGGGGTATCAGGAATTTAGCTACATTCAGAATAGGTGGTAACGCACATTTTTGTATACTATATAGTAGACATTGGGGGGCAAGAATAGTAGAAATGGGCCCAAAGCATCTGGCAGGTCTATATCTAATTATTTTCGTAATCTAATGTCCTCCCACCACATACAGTTGTAGACAATTTTGTTTGCACCCACGCATGAAAAAAAAAAAAAATAAGTACCCACAGTTTTCTTTGAAATAACTTCTAAGTGACCTAAGTTATTGGCATCTATCATTGTTTAAATCATATTTAATAAAAATCCCAAGAATAGCTCGGTGAGAAGGTCCAAATGAGCATGAGCCACAAAATGAGTCATGTCCCCCAGTGAGAATCTCATTTTAAATAGTATTAAAAAATGACAATGCAATCTGTCTCACAGTAGCTAGAGTAAAAGAAACTGCTTGAATAACTTTTACTTATCTGAGTTACCAAGAACAGTTACATTTCTTTCCAATTTTTAAAACATTATGTCAATGTTACTATGATACAGTCGTGCTTAAAAGTTTCACCCTAAACCTGTGCTGCAAAGTGAAACATATGTCATTTCTTTATGTCACTAATAACAGAGCAGAGGATTAAGCATGCCATGGGTAAAATAAAATTGCTCAGACAAATACAATTGGTTACTGAAGAAATTAATGTTCTACTTTCCATTACTATATAGTTCCTAAAGTGAAAGCAACATACAGAAAATGAGGGTTTTTTTTTTTAATTACAGAGGTGGGCCATTACACGTCCTTTAGCATTGATAAAGAATTTAATGAGTAGCAAAATGTCAATTCCTAGTGATAGATTTTTCTTTTGTAAGACAGCTTATTGCTGGGTGTCTATCAAAGTGTTCCAATAGTCCCGTGTTTCTAAAATATTCAATTGAGTAGATGTCAGAGTAAAAATTCTCATAGATGACCAGCTTTCAAAATCAATAGTAAAGCTTGAAGAACACCCTCCTCCCCGTTAGGCAATGGTCCAGTCTAACTGACCAAGTACAGAACATATTTTGCTGCATGTTATCTAGGTCATATAGGTGATTCCTGAGGACAGAAAATTCCACCAGGCTATAGAGGATGGTGCATGGACACGATTACTGAGCGCTGCTGCAGCTTACCAATTGTAATATGACATGTTTTCTGACATCTAGTATCTAGCTCAAAGCATATTGCCCTTGGCCTTTTACTTTACCTAGGTAGTTTACTGGGTATTACAGTAATGACCTGCTGCTGCGCCACAAACCAGATATGTAGGCTGGCTAATCAGCCCAAAACAATGACTTGATTGCAAATCCAAATAGGTTTGGTCCACCACCTCATCTGAAGTACTAGAGTTATGGAGTACTTTATGCCCTTTGAAAGCCCAAATATGTTAAGTTAAACGAAGATAACATTAAAGCTGAATTCCAGACAACATATTTCATTTTGTTTTGGATACAGCATGAAAAGGTTAGAATGTTCTTTAGGTTTTCATTGCCGTCTGTGTCCCAAATGGGAAGATTTCCGTCACTGTCAAAACAGGAACTTATGAGAAACCTATCCAAGCAGGTACACAAACTAAACACATTTTTAGTAGCTTGGGGAAAGGTTATAACTTCTGACAGTGTTTTTATTGCAGTACGTGCATATCTGGTGACAACTACACCCCCATATCCAATACAGGTGTCACAGGGGCAGGATGTGTGTGGGGCAGCTTACTCAAATAAATGGGCTGCCCTAACACAATGCATGTTAACGTATGTGCATTTAACGCAATGAAGCAGACCAGGCTGGTGGGAATCAGCCCTAAAGGATCAGATGTTGCTTTCAGTCAAGTGGCATTTTTTGCTATTATTGTATTTTTCTTCCTTCATAGCTTTGCTAACCAGGTTTAAATGCATACACAACAGATTAAACAAAGCCTGGAATAGGAAAACCATTGCTTTTTTTTTTCGGTTTCCTTTGCTAAAACCTGTTCAGTTTCCGTGTTTCATTTGTACAGCACTGCTTGAAAATGATAAAAACAACGTAATGTACACAAAGCACAATCACTGACCATCAATTGTTTAAACATGGTTGCATGTCACGGGCTGCTTATAACCTCTAGTAGTATGAATGTACATGTTCTATGTGAAATCCTACTTATTCCTATGAAGTGTTTTGGGAACTCCAAGAAACAAAAGGGCTTTATGTATGTGTTTACATGCAATAGAGCAGAAGACTGGGTAGTAATAGTGGACTCCTAATGTAATCTAGTAGAATATAAATCAGTGTTTGCAGTGATTGTTTTAGATTTACTTTTCATATAATGGTTCATAGGAAGCCCCTAACATAGTAAAAGAGATTCAATTACATGCAAGAACCCAACAAGGGTGCAGAGAACCAGAAGTCTATGCATGCATTTTCACTTACATATTTGTTTCTTGACCTATCAAAAATCTTGTAGATTCTATAAATATAATTTCCAAACTGATATGATTATACTCTTACTGTATGAAGGGCACAGCCCCAGGCTGCCAGACGTAACTGGTACATTTTACCTCCCTAATAAACTAACTATTGCAGCACTGGCTTTGTTCAATTACAGAGAAGAAATGGAAATAAGTACATTTAGATGTGCAGATGCAAATCCTATTATGCCCAGGCTCTCTGCTGGTGATCTCCTTATTAAATTGTCTTCCTAGCCCCTGCAATGATGAATGTCCCCTTTCTACTACATCCCATGATCTAAATAAATTGATCTAAAACCCATGGATTGATCTACTAATTTGATAAATGTGTGCACAGAGCAAGCGTTAAAGGATCTGTGCATCTCTAGTTTCCACCCACAGGTTCAAATTACATAGCGTTAATCAGGTTTGACCAAGTCATCTATTTTTAAATATAATATACTGCCCTGAAATATATAGCAGAAGCAAAAAAAGGCATACACCTTCTTGCTGGTTAAAAGGGCAGAGTCTTCTTCCATATTAGTCTTTTACTGGCCAAAAGTAACATAGGATCATCTGGTTAAGAGTAGGACATTTCCCCTGCTTTAAAATGACAACGCTGTTTAATAAATAAGCATTTAAAGTTTTCCCATTAAGCACAATTTCCAATAAAATTTCAATGCAATCCACAAGCATGACACAGACAAATTACTGTGCTTCTCTGCACTGCCATTTTATCACCCACTGGAGGCTGTTTCCAATTCCCTCCATTAACACCATGTTGTTTTGGTGCTTTTTTGTCCCCAGGCCTCAGCATGTTTTCAGGTTCAGCACTTTTGATTTACTGATTTGTTTACAACTTAAAATTTGTCTGAGCACAAACGGATGTGGAAAAATGACAGCAGATCGCACCTGTAGTTGTTATGAATGTGTGTAATATACCTGCAATCTTTCCCAATGGCTTTAATGCCATTTTCAAAAGAAAACAAATAAAGTGTCAACTCATCTACTATATAAAACATCCTTGGTGGGAAAATCATATAAAGTTTAATACAGGGCATATACATCATTTGTACAATAAAATAGCACTCAGCGAGCTTATAGAAAGATGGAAAAGGAATGCTGCATAAAAACGCAAGACTATTAATGGCCCCAATTATTCTAACTAAACCATTTTTAGCTAATGCAACTGAAATATGCACCACAACTCATTATATCATGTCCACTTTATATAATTTTAGACCTAACTGACTAGTGTAGGGCCCGAAATAGGCTCCAGATGATAAAAAAAATGGTTTGCAAAAATGTATGTCAAATGGTCAAAGGACAACTTGACCAGCCCAATATGGTCTAAAGTTCCTTATGGATACTAAATACCCAGGTTCGAATATTTTATACATGGATAGCCATTAAAAGGTACGAGCTGCAAACAATTTCTGCAACCAATTATTTAAAATGGTATAATATAGGCAAGTTCAGTGACCACATTTGTCTAGGTATGTGATGCATGACTGCTTTATCCAGTTCAGCTGAAGTGCATTTGTCATTTTGCAAACTGGCCAAACTTTTTGAAGACGCAGACATCCAGTGTTTGGGTCAGCACATTGGATGGGCAAGTGTATGGGCAATAAATGCAAGAGAAAAATAACTAACTACTTTACTGGTAAATACAGAAGAGATACTTACATCTGTACTTGTCTTCCAAATGTGCTTTACATAGGGAAATAATACCAGTTTTAAAAGACAACACTCGAATTCTTCCAGTGCGGCCCCTAAATAGAAATCAAAGGGAAACATTTTATTTAAAAGTAATATGAACACCCAGTTCAGTAACATTTGCCCTTTGCTGGAATTTTAGTGAAGGATTTACACACAAAGCAGCAACAAATAAAACAAAAGCACAGGTACGTGTCTTGTTGAACATAAAACATTACAATTGTTACACTGGAAAACATTAACAAAAACTCAACCATGTAAACTTCTTGAGCAAAAACAAAAAAATTCTAGTATTTACACATAAAAAGTACACATATTGTATGCTTTCAGCTGTGCATTTTACAACACATTAAGTAGAAAACCAAACTTTAAATGTAGAATAGAAAACATTCTGTTTTTACATATTTGAGATTATCCAGGCTATTGGTAAACATAAATCCTGAGAAAAGGGTTATCCTGAACAAGAATGAATGAGAAGGAATTTAAAATCTGCAGGGTATTACTGCTAGATTTAATGTTTTTGTAGCATTCAGCTTCTCTTAGAAAATCTCAAGTTGTAAGGATAGATACACTGAACCCATTATTCTTCTTGTCAGGGGAACTAGAGTTTGTATGGTACTGGAAGTGTCTGTACTGATAATGAGGAATCAGTATAAGCAACAACACTAAATTTAGCCATGTCCTTTAGTGAGATTCATTGGGATGCAATCAACATCCAAAGAATAGGTCCACGTAGCTCTCTGTTCAACCATAAGTTTATTATATAAATCATTTATACAGGTTAACAGATATCAAGAGAAAATGCCTTAACACATTTCGCACAGAGTGCTTTATTTGTAAGCACTGGATATTGATTGCCTGTGTCAGGACCAGGCAAGGCTTGGGATCTGCGAGTGTTCTCAGCCTGTGGTATAAAAGAATGGTTCCCTTGTGGCAGCAGGTCTGTTTTTACACAATGAAAAAAGTCGCAGCTAGACCAAGTTGCCAATGAGGTGAAACCAGAAATGTAACTATCTTACTTTGATTTTGTTACTTGAGCAGATTTACACTGTTAAATGCTGGGATATCATTCATGAGGGTGTGGAGACATCATAGGAATGTTTAAATTAAAACCTAATCATGCCCAATGGTTTAGCATGGGGGATGATGGATCAGCCACAGTAGACAAGTGGGCATTTTGCAGGATTTTTTGGCAAAATACACAGTGGTATCACTAAATATAGGGTTTTTGAACAGGTTCTACCTATTATAGGCTATATTAGTGAGTTTTAACTTAGGGTACAAAAAACACATGCAAAGGTTTTAAAGAAAAAAAAAAAGAAGGTTTTAAAAACTGCCATCTCATCTAATGAATAGAAATGCATACACATTACCACATGTTCTGATGTGTCCCTATATACACACTAGTATTTTATGTGTGTACAGGTTTCAAAGGTTTGTGCTCCCTTCTGTGATTGCAACTTACTGGCATTACATACCACTGTTGAAACGACTCGAATGCTATACCAAAAAAAAAACAAAAACAAACAAGCCATGCATGTAAAAAAAAGACAGGGCATACTCTCCACTCACATGCTGCATGTGCTGCTAAACTCCTCGCTGATGCCGAGAAATCTTCTGCTGAAGTCTGCACTAAAACAGTCTCTTTTGGGAGCATTCATCTCAGTCCTTTCCGCAGCCCTCACTGGTTCTTCCTGTTGACCTCCGAATCACTTCTGTATCCTTTTATTGGTTGGAGGTCACAGGGAGGAATCAGTGAGGTCTGTGGGGGACTAAAGTGTCGGTTTCAGTGGAGACTTTAGTAGAACTAGAGAATAGGAAATAGGAAACGTGAGCATGTCCGATCTTCTTTAACAGGCTGGGTTTGGATTATTCTTTGTAAAGCGACAGGGCCACTTTAAATTAAAAGTGTGCATTACACTAACTCTATGATAATAATACGAAATACCTAACATTATCGCTCTGTCTTAATCATTGTAATGAAAAAAAGGCTGTAAATCAGCCACCTAGGTGCATTTTGACCGTATTGTCGGGATTCGTCCTGGCTGTAGAGATCTCAGCATGCAGCCCGCTATATGCTGAGTTTTGGGTCACGGGAGGACACAGTATATGTCCTCCCGTGACCATGAGGAGAACTATGGGCAAAAAAGGTTGCTCTATAGTTCTCCTTTTTTATTATTATTAATATACAGGATTTATATAAAAAAATTGGCAGACATACTATTCAACCCCTCTGAACTGTAGTTGATATACATACAGATTTGGTAAAGCTATTAGAACTAAATATTATTTAAAACAACCCTCTTATGTGTGTATATTTATTTTCTATATACCGTTATTTCTATTGAAATCTTTACACATGTGCCTGCAAAAAGGATAATCAGCTATTAAATTGTGTTATGACAGAAGTAGGTTAGGACAGGGCAAGCAATCATTTACACTATGCTTGAGAAGTCAAGAGTGCATATTATGTGATTTTATGCTGAAAAGTCGTTTAGCTTCATAAGGTGAACTTTAACCTTCTGCTGTTTTTCTGCTGGTGTAAAGGAACAAAAAAGGTGACATTTCATCATTTTACCCTGTACACACAGACACCGATTATGGTCACAGTATAACATCACTCACGTGTCATAAACATTCAGGAGCCAGTTCAGGCACATGTCCACACAAAGAGGGACGTTCACCAGGTTGTTGTGCTCTTGCTCCAGTCGGTCGTAAATTGTAGTTAAGCAGTTAATAATTTGAAGGATGTCCATAAGCTGGTCATTCTGCTTGAGGTTGTGCTGGTCCAAGGCATCACAGGCTGCAGACAAGCCTAGTAAATCCACTGCAAGACGAAAAAAAAAAAAAGTGTTATGCACTAACAAACACATATATGGAACGAATAATACAATACAGATACACACACAAGCATGTATACATGGCTTCCCTTTTGATTTCAGGTATAGAGTCAAGGAGCAACAATTGGTTATTTAATGTGATCAGTCCCATAGGAGCACACTGCTAATAATTGTGCAGAATTTCTCCAATTTCTAAGAGGTCAATGCCTTGTGCAGGGTTTGTCGATGCCCTCAATTTATTCATTGCTACATATGTTCCAAGATGAAAGCTCTGTTACACTAGGAGTTTCACAGTTTAGAGAGGGGCCTTTGTGCTGTCACAATAATTGCATAAAATATCATAATGCATAGTTATGGTTAATACTTATATTAATGTGAAGTGATAATTTACATAGTTAATTTTCCTTAAGCCGCGTATTATAGCTGTTGTATAGCTGGTTAATATACTGTAATCTTGTGGAATTTTGGTTCTTGCACCATGTTTTTCTGCATTCCCTCCCCTTGTGTGTAATGTACCGCCCTTCTTCTCTAACTAGTCGATTTCTGGTGCAATGGCTCCCTATAGCAGGGCCACATATATGGGAAACATACATCATCCTTGACCTGCAAATACCGTCTGTTAATCATCTACTGCATCCTGTTGTCCTGCTGCATACAATAAAGCTATTTGTGGATGAAAAGGTATTTGGCGAGTTCAGCTATCCGATAAGGATTGTCCGCAGTGATTATATCTGCTTATACAGGCCAGTCATAGAGGTCTCAGCGAGGGATAAATCGCTAATACAACAATCAGAGTCAGAATAGCTTTGATGAGGGAGTGTGGTGCCCATGTATATTTGCAAATGTATGCAAATAAAACCTCAGATTTTAACAAAATTGTTGAAACAGTATAGAATTTTTTTTTGCAGACTAAGAGTAACAGTATTTTTTTTATTGTTCTGTGAAATGTACTGTCAGTGTGCACCTTAGTTTAAAAAAGCTAGTAGTGAATTGGAGCAGTTTATATTTTTTTTGTTGTTTTCTTGATTTGGTGCAGACATAATGGATGTCTTCAACTGTCATTATTATGCTATGCTGTACCTCCAGGTGTACCTGCTCTGAATGTATTCATTGCTATGTATGTGCCAAGATAGAGGATCCATTAGACTTGCGTAAGATCGTACACATCACAGAGGGGCCTTGACAAGGCAGCATGGATTCAACTCATATTTGCAAAAAGTATGTACCCAAAATCTTTTTTCAATATAAACTGTTAAAAATCGTGTAAAATGTGTTTTGTTCAATAGCTGGTATAATAAATGATAATCAGCACAGATTTCGGAAGGACCATTTTTGTCAGACCAACTTACTAACATTCTACGAAGAGGTGAGTAGAGATCTGGAGAGAGGCAGGTTGATGTGGTATATCTAGATTTGTCGAAAGCATTTGATACGATAGCACAAACGCTTTGTACACAAGCTGAGATCTATGGGCATAGATGGAATAGTGTGTACATGGATAGAGAACTGGCTACAGGAACGTGTCCAGAGAGTAGTGATAAATGGCTCTTTTTCAGAGTGGTCTAAAGTCAAGAGTGGCATGCCCCAGGGTTCGGTGCTAGGCCCAATACTGTTTAACCTGTATTAACATGATATTTCCTCCTGCCCGTGCACCTTCCCCCAACTTTTCACTTGAGATTGTTAACACAACTATCCAGCCCTCCCCCATGCCAAGGTCCTAGGTGTCATCCTTGACTCAGACCTCACCTTTCTTCCCCACATCCAATCACTATCCAAATCGTTCCGCCTTCACCTTCGCTGTTAACACCCTCCCCGATGTCATTAATAAATAAGTTGAACAATATGGGACCCAGCACAGAACCCTGAGGCACCCCGCTCATTACACTAGCCCAGTCTGAAAAGGTGCCATTTACAGATACCCTCTGGACACGTTCCCGTAGCCAGTTCTCTATCCACGTATCCAGGTCACATATGCTGTGACCTGGATGAATAACAACCTTCACAGACATACCACGATTCAGAGTTCTGCTTCTTGCAGAGTTATTTTCCTGCCTCCAGGCTCCCCTGTAAACTATATATGATCATCACTATACTGCTAAAGTCCAGCCTGTGTCACCCCCTTGCTGTAAGCCAGGCTTAACACCTCCTGGTTCAGACTCCAGTCCCTGAAACATGTTAGAAAAAAACAGTCACAGATCCTAAGTGATGCCTCCTGATCCTGCAGACCCTCCTAGAGACCCCCAAAAAAAGGAGTACATACCTCAGCAGATTAAATAAAAACCAGCAACTATAATTTTAAGAAAGGTTAGAAAGGGCAACCCCCACCTTCCTTCCATGAGAGAGGGAACTTTCTGACTTTTACACAGCTGCATTATTACCTGAGTTCCATTAGCAGTTCATTCATCAATGGTTTTTACTTGATACCTGGACCTGCCCCCATCCATTGTTTAGCCTTAGACCTTAACAAAGACATCTCCAAAATATGCCGCTTCCTCATCAAGGAAACTGCAAAATTACTCATCCACTCTCTTGTTATCGCTCGTCTGGACTATTGCAACTCCCTCCTCATTGGCCTTCCACTACACAGGATATCTCCCCCCCCTTCAGTCTATCATGAATGCAGCTGCTAGACTCATTCACCTAACTAACCGCTCAGTGTCTGCAACCCCCCCTCTGTCAATCCCTGCACTGGCTTCCACTCGCCCAAAGGATAAAATTCGAAATATTAACAACCGCTTACAAAGCCATCCACAACTCTGCCTCCGGATACATCTCAAACCTGGTCTCAAAGTATTACCCTAACCGCTCCCTCCGCTCTTCACAAGACCGCCTGCTTTCCAGCTCCCTCATCAACTCCTCCAATGCTCGCCTCCAGGATTTCACTGGAGTCTCTCCCATCCTATGGAACTTTCTACCCCAACCTGTCCGTCTATCTCCCACACTGACTGCCTTTAGGCAATCCCTTAAGACTCATCTCTTCAGGAAAACCTATCCCACCTCAACCTAACCACTGAACAATCACTTTCTCAAACAATCATCCCGGCAAAGCTACCTCCTCATGTATCACTTGCCCCTCCCTTTTAGATTGTAAGCCCTCACGGGCAGGGCCCTCCATCTTGTCTTGAATTGTATTGTAATGTCTTCCTTATAGTGTAACGCGCTGTGCAAACTATTGGCGCTATATAAATCCTGTATAATAATAACCTGTTTATTAACGATATCGGGGAGGGCGTCAATAGTCATGTTTCTGTTTTTGCTGAGGTTACTAAAATCGTGACAGTAATAGACACGGACTTAGACATCATAACATTACAGGAGGACCTGGATAAAATAGGGGAGTGGGCATCTATATGGCAGATGAGGTTTAATGTTGATAAATGCAAAGTAATGCACTTTGGGGTTAATAATAGGCAAGAGGAATACATATTAATGGGAACTCCACTAGGGAAGTCAGAAACGGAAAAAGATCTGGGGGTCATAGTAGACCACAGATTGAATAATAGCTTGCAATGCCAGGTGGCGGCAAACAAATCGAGCAGAGTACTGTCTTGTATTAAAAAGGGAATGTAATGTATTGTAGAGACAAAGCAATAATTTTGCCACTTTATAGATTGCTGGTTTGGCCTCATCTGGAGTATGCGGTCCAGTTTTGGTCACCAATCCACAGAAACGATGTCCTGGAGCTGGAGAGAGTCCAGAGAAGGGCAACTAAACTAATTAAGGGGCTGGAGGACCAAAGCTATGAGACAAGGTTACTAAATGCAAACATGTTAATGCTAGAAGTGAGAAGATTAAGAGGTGACATGATTTTGATGTACAAAATGTTTAGTGGTGATGGCAACATCAGCAATTAACTTTTTACTGTAAACTCCGTAAGGCTGGGCACACACCTTACAACCATTGCAAGACTTTTGTCTTGCGATGGTTGTAAGGTACTTAAAAAAACGTACGATCTGCCTATGTTGCATAGGCAGATCGTACTTGCAATGATTGCAAGCCACGCCCCCTGAAGGGTGGGCTTCCGATGACTGCAATGCCGAACGGGCTGTTATCGTACGGACATGCCACAAACCCGCCGAACATCGTACGATGCTCGGCGGGTTTTCGAACATGTCCGTAAGTTTAAAGTCGTGTGACCTTACAGTGGTAGAGGTCGCACGGCTTCCACACACCTTACGATAATCGTATGATCACGGAATTTCCCGTGATTATCGTACGATTATCGTAAGGTGTGTGGGGACCTTAACAAAGACTAGAGGCCACCACCTAAAATTAGTGGAGAAAAGAATTTATCACAGTAAATAGGGGCTTCTTCTCAGTTAAAGCGATCAGGGTCTGGAACTCTCTGCCACAAGCAGTGGTATCAGCTCAGAGTATTGAATCATTCATAAAGCATCTAGATACCTTCTTCAGAGACCGCAACATACAGGGGTACAGGTACTCTTAAACAGGATCACAAGGGGACTTGTATACACACACACATACACAATCACACACATAGCTTGAACTTGATGGACCGGTGTCTTTATTCAACCTCAAATACTATGCAACTATGTAGCTGGTAAATTTTCGTAATGAATTGTTTATATAAAAAAACTTGAGAAAAGGTAAAATTATACTGTCAAAGTTTTCTAAAGAAAAACGTTGTTTATCTGGCTCGAATAATCACATTTCAACAACAGCTTGTGATTTTTAATTTTATATATGGCAAGTGTGAATTTAAGTGGAACATCTGCCAAAACTTTACTTTTTTCTTACTTCTTGCACCAAGTTTGCATCCATGAGAGCAGTATAATCCCCATATGTAAATACCATCATTTACAGCTTCCTGCATTTTTGTCCCATCATGTACCAAGATTTTCTGCTGTTTACAAGCGTTTACTTGCAATTTATACATATCTCCAGCTTCCCAAGTAATTACTACATATTGATATTGCTTTGAGAATTGAGACAATTATCCTCCGGGCCTGCTTGTAAAGGTTTAAACATGGGAAGATTACATTTTTCTTTTTTCAAATTTTTTTTAACCATTTAATCAAATTTATAAAGCCTGCCCAAACATTACATTTACCAGTCCAGCACTTTACATTCCGCAATGCCTATGCCTTTTTTTGTTGACATTTATAATTATAAAATAAAGGGGGGATGTGGGAGAGGTCCCTGAGGAGAGGCCGCAGCCCTCACAGGGCACTGCAGTCAGCTTGTCCCCACAATCCATGTCCCCGGCAAATATATATGCCAAACCAGAGCCCCAGCACAGGAAAGAGACCCCAGCAGGCACCGCCCCTAGCCGACTCCCCAAAAGGTCGGACCCAGCGCCTCATTTTCCAACGTTTGGGGCCATCTCAAAACTAAGTCTGTTAAAGGAGAACTATGGGGTTAAGGCTTTTCCCCATATTTCTCCTTAGGGTAACGGGAGGACATAAACTAGCGTCCTCCCGTCACCCTAAGCTCAGTATACCGCGAGCTACTGCTCGCGGTATACTGAGACGCCGCAGCTAAAACGGATCCCGACAATTATGTCTGGATTCGCCCAGCTGCGTGACAGCTGGCTCTGCCTATCTAGAGGCAGAGCCAGCTGTACCTGCCCCCTCCCCCGTCCGTTCCGCCAGTCAGCGCTGGAGGATCGGAGCGGGGAATCTAGCCCCTCCCCTGTCACGGCAGAGAGCTGTGACAGGATCGTGAGGTGAGCGGACACCGGTATGTGTTCGCTCACTTCCCGATCTACTGAACCGACCAGTGACAGTCTCATTGTAACAGGTCGGCTAGATCTAGGAGGTGAGTGAAAAGCACCTCATAGTTCTCCTTTAAGCGTATTTGAATTTCTTTATTTTAACTAAAGTATATGTAAACCCTAATAATAAACCTCTCACATTTGGCTTCAATTATATTTACAATTGAAAGCATCTTTTATAGATTTTTAATGAGTGCAAATAAACACCAGTTGTTCCTGCCAGAAATCTATTGAGTTTGGAAGTTTCTTTGTACTCTGCCTGCCCTCCACTAAATATCAGTTAGCAGTTTTAGTTCTCTTTACAATTTAGAGAACACCTCCTCCATGTTATGGAAATGAGGGGGGGTATTCTGTAATCCATTCAAACTATCTGACCTAGGATGACAACGCTGCTGCTCCACAGGCACAGTACACACCGTATGAATACAGCTACCGCATCTAAGGCCTGGTAGATTGCAATATATTACAATAGTATTCAAGGGTGTAGATACAATTTAAATAAGGCAGAAGCCTATATTACTGCTATCACACAGTATGCATCTCTGATAAGAATAAATGATTGGCCATATCAATCAGATAATTCTTTGCATATAATACAAACATGACTATTCTTTCATTTCAATATGCCAGGCTCAATATAAGCTTTAGCTTGTGTTTTTGCTATCTTTCTAGCGATAACCAACAAATGTGCTAGCTCAGTCTATATTGTGTGACTTTCCAAAGTCTACAGTACATGAAGAACCACTGAAGGATATTTAAACATGATCAGCCTAATGGAGGAACTGGCAACATTTAAGAGAAAGATAAAAGGTGGTAACAACTTGAAAATGACTTTGTTCTGACTTATGGGCTTACAAAATGTCAACCTAGCAGAATGCACATATCCTGTTACTAAAAATAAGAAAACGTATACATGAAAGTCCCTTTAATCCAAAGCTCAATATTCTCTAATTCCTAACAGAATGGAACAAGTAAACATATTTCCAACTGATAACTTTAAATCTTTCATAGTGCGAGAATACAAAAAAATCTGAAGCTGGTGGTAGAGGGGTTAAGAAAAAAGGAAACTGAACAATAAAAGTGTAAGCAGACAGTGAGCAGAGTAGGGCATTATATTGGTGAGTAATAAACTGAGCTCGTATGCATTTTGTGTTTCTTTATCTAACCCATATGTTTCAAATCCCCTCAAAAGCAGTCGAGAGCATCTTCCTCTAATTAAATGGATTGCACAGTGGTTGTCCTGTTAGTTTTCAAGCTGCAGGTCCCTAGGTTTGAATCCCACCAGGGACAATATCTGAATTGAGTTTGCATTGCTTTTAGGCAATCGGGGTACTCTGGCTTCCTCCCATAATTCTGAAACATGCTGGTAAACTAAACTTATTTCAAACTGACCTTCATGAGTGTATTAGGGACGTTACTTTGCAAGTTCCTCCAGGGGAGTAATGTGAATGGGTTTAATATACAGTACTCTAAAAAGCACTGATTAATATGTCTGCACTAAATAAATGAGATGGAGCAGAATTCTGTGCTGCATCAAACTACACGGTCAAGAACTAAGGAAAACACCATTGTATGAAGCTGGCCACACACCAGTCCTTTTCAGACTGTTTGTTTAATTGTCTGATAGTAAATGGGGTCTAACTGATGATTGTTTTCAACCACAGTGGCGAATAAAAAAAAAAAATAAAAAAAATAAAAAAAATATTGAAAGGGGCCAGATGGAAACTTTTTCTTAAACAAAATTCTAAAGGCCCCTTTCACACGGGCTGATAGGAAAGAATCTGTGCATGGATCCTCTCTTGATCACAGCAGTACAGAGGGGACTTCACATCTGTGACAACCATGTCAGTAGGTTTTTTCCTCCACATTGCGATGGAGGGGAAAAAAAAAAAACTGCATTTACCAGGCCCCATGCCAGTCTATGCGGAATCTGATGTAAATGGACAAGTGTCCATTTACATTAGATTACCCACAGATCCGGCTCAATCTGGTTCGGCAAAATGGATCTCTGATCGGTCCGTTTTCCCGGACCCAGCAGGAGGTGGGTGTATCCGGGTTCAACACGGCTGCCCATAGACTTGCATTGGGCATCTGATCGGGTCCGCCTGGAAAATTGGCAGGCTGACTGGCCACAGCAGCTGTCTGAAAGGTGTCTTACAGTGAATGTGATTTTCTTTGAAAAATTCAATTTCTGGTCAAAATCAGAAGTTTAATCCAAATAAAATTTCGCACAACATTTGTAGAGTCTCCGATAGCATTATTAAACACTGACGCTATGAGATTTTTTCATATGAACATTCAAGGAATATTTATCAGTGTAATCCAAGTTAAAGTGACATAAAAAGAATCTTTTTTTTGCCCCCTCCCCCATCCTGCTGTAAGGACTTACCTTAACCTCCCTGGCGGTCTGATTGATTATTATTTTTTTCTATTTTTTACTTTTGGAGTTTCCCGCCGGTTCCGCCTTCCGTCTTCAAGACGGTCACTGCAGGCCACCCTTGGACCATGAGGTGGAGGTAACCAATACATCGGGACTCCCCTTGTGTTTGGGGGTCTTACATGTTGCTCTGCTTGGCAGAAAAACTTCACTCACAATGCCAGGTAAAGTCTTAGATACCTATGAATCAGCTGCTAAGAGCAGTAGAAGTTAAAATGGCTGAAGGTGACCAAGTCCCTGTAGACAGTAGAAAGGATTAACCAAGGTGTAACTGTGTACCTCACGCAATCAGGAGGGGTGGCGGGAAGGTGCTAACTCACGCTGGATGGCATTATGTGAACGCGTAACACTGCCTCAATTCCTCAGCGTTTTCACCCTTCCTGTGGAAACCAACAAAATAAAAAAAGGCAATAGAGATGGTGCCCTATAGTCCTGATAAAAGAGGTATCTCTAGACTGTCACCCCCCACTGTCTACTCATCAATAAGTACTTCAAAGACAGGGGCACACCAGAGGCTCTGGACCTGGAAAGTACTCTGATACTAACACAGTACACAAGGGTCTGGAAAACACCAAAGCAGAGGTTAGTGCCCAAGGGTCACATTCCAGATAAGCTGTGAAATCTTCCAGTCCAGTAGGGTCTGATCCAGATAACTGCAAAACAGACCAGCGACGTAGTGCATGCAGAAAAAAAAAAAAAAAAACTTCCTGGGAAAATTTTTAAAAATGGCTAGTAAAAATAGTTTGACTTTTCTCACTAGGAAAAAACTGCTGCATACTGTGACTGGGAATGGTTCAGGCTGGTCACTTTTGTTCTCCACTGTAAAAAAAACTCCTACAGGCAGCAGTATAACCTGTATAAAATTAATACATTCCTGTGTCCCTCACTAAACAAGAAATCCCATTTTTTTTTTTTATATGTTCGCAAATTATTCAGCCCAGTGCCTAATTTAGTGGTTTATATACCAAGTCCTGCTTTACAAATACAACTATAAATTCATCTAGATCAGTCTTTTTCAACCGGTGTGTGGTGGCACCCTGGGGTGCTTTCTGCCTTCCTTAGGGTGCCTTGACATTTGTGTACAGTGTCATGCCTTTCAATACTGCAGGCAGACTTCTGATGTGAAGGGGAGCCCTTGATTTGAAGGGGGAACTCTTATGTACGACTCTGATATAAAAGGGGTTCTCTGATGTAAAGGTAGGGCTCCGATGTAAAAGGGGGTTGTCCTAAAGTGAATAGAGGGTTTCTGATGTGAAGGGGAACTCTGATATGAAAAGGGGGCTCCTGATGTGAAAGTGTTGTTTCTGATGCGAAGGGGGGCTCCAAGCGTGAGAGGGAGACACTGATATAAAAGTAGCGGGCTCCTGATGTAAAGGGGGCTACTGATGTGAAAGGAGGGGTTCTGATCAGAAGTTGAGGTCCTGATTTAAAAGTTGGAGTTTGATGTAAAAGAAGGTACTTTTTTGTATTTTTGCATTCCCCCTTAAAATCCACACCAGACCCCTATCTGGAATAAGAATTTTGGAGGAGCCACGCATTTTTTACATTTAGTTTTTTTAGGCCTTGAGAATTTGCATAATTTTAAAGGGTGCTGTGACTGAAAAAAAGGTGGACAAACACTGATCTAGATTACACGGACAGACAAAGGTATAAAGAGAAAATTTGCTTGCACATATAAATGGAGAAATCATTGGGCAGATAAATAAATGTATAAAAGGAAATAGAAATTGTAAATACTTAATGTAACATTTAGTCTACTTCTAAAGGCATAGTGATTTTTATCTGAGCCTACTGTGTGCAATTAAATACATACAAATCTCAAGCACACCCGACTCCTTCATTGCAACCCCTCAGAATTTCTGCTGCTAAGGAACCACATTAAATTCAGGGAGCAGGGCACATTCAATAGATTAGACTTCTAAATGCCTTCATTAATACATGCTTAACCTAACCTTAATTATCCCCAAGCTATTCATATCCAAGCTTTTTCTGCCAACTTGGGCTTTAGGTTATTATGCACAGATATTTTAATGAGAAATTAATTTTGAAAGATCGCACACGTATAACTATTACCAGTGATGGTGATTCCCTAGTTAACTTCAGTGCTATACCGTTATATTATCAGGCCCTGACCACAGCTCAAACAATGAGCTGAAAGGAAACCTGTACTGGGGGCCATTGCAGACCTCCTCTTAAAACATGCAAGCTGTCTGGCTGTCACTAGCTTCACTACTTTCTGTGTTCCTGACACAAAACAAGTATACAGAAAAGTAATTCAGACATCCTAATCATCATGCTTGCTCCAGGTCAGTGACTCTGAAAGCAATAAAACCAATGGATCAGCAGGACAGCCAGCCAACAGATGGAGAAGTAAGCAACGGTAGCACACATATTTCTCTCAGCGAAAAAGTATTTTAGAAGAAGCATTTTCTGTATAATATACTTGAACAGAAGGTAGCAAAATAGTTCATATCAGACAAATTATGAAATACAGCACTAGAGGGCCTAAGGCCCCATTCACACCTAGGCGTATTGTAATATGCGCGTCTGTCGCGCGACCGTCACGCGGTTTTTTTACCGCGATTCGCGGTTAAAAAGTCGCGCGATTCCAAAGGCTACTTGGCTGTATCCCAATGGAAAAAGCCCTACAAAACGGCCCAAAGTAGTCCCGGGACCTTTTCAGGCCTGGGCCGTTTTGTAGGGCGTTAGGGACGGGCGGAAATACGCCTAGGTGGGAACGAGGGCATTGACTACAATGCTATTTATTTTTTGGACCGTTTTGTAGCGCGTTCGTCGAGCGTAGGACGCGCTACAAAACGGTCAGGTGTGAATGGGCACTAAAATTCTCAGTGTAAGCCTTGTCTAATTCTCTAAAACGTTTACAGCTAGAAACTAACTTGTTTTAGGAGCATACCAGATATGGAGCAAGCAGTGCCACTGATGGGTGTAACATGACCATACTATTATAATTCACCCTGCATCATGGTCATGAATGAATGGAAGCCTCCACATGCAAAAAATGTTATGCTGGGGACACCTAATTACCTACTGAGGGTTCATGTGGTAAAACAACACAGATCAAATCCCACCTTGTAAGCTAATGCAAGCTGCACTTTGTTTGCTTTACAAATACATTTGCTTGCTTCTTCTAATGTGTCTGCTGCCTCCTAAAGCCATTTTACATGTATTTTTGCAGAAAATACATGCTTTAACAAATTTAAAGAAAGTTCTTCAAAGTTCCTTCCTCCTGTTGCATAACACTTAGAAAACAAAATTCTCATAAATACACTTAAAAATGTATGTAATAATGCATGACATTACAGGTCTGCAAGGACCCTGCAGAAGGTTTACTGGCTCCTGAATACTACATTTCATTATTATCCAATATATACCCAACATCAACAGATTTGCCTGCCACAGCTCTACAAATTTGTATGTGCAAAATGCAGTACTTGGTTAACAGCGTTATAACTTTGACATCTTTCTGCCAATAGCTGTTTATCATTCTGGTATATCAAACCCATTTCATATAAGGACAAAGGAAACCTCAGGTGCTGGAAAGCCAAAACTCCTGAAAAATTACATCTGGCACTTAACTTTCTTTGCTGCTGTCAATTGAAACACATGTCCCCTGAATCCTTCGAAATGTGCCCGCTGGCTCTTACACTGGATGGACCAACTACTGAATTTTAATTTGTCCTCTCATAAATTATACAATACAGCCTGGTATTAAAATTCTGTCTTTTATCCAGAATATTAGGAGCTTCTATATACATACAGATTGAACCCCCCCCCCCGAGACAAATTCCCAGCATCTCATGTAAGGGCCTGTGTGCATTTTCTTTGGAGTCTACAACCTATAAGAAGATCGGTTTAATTCTTAACACTATCAGAAAGAGCAGTCCCATTAAATCATGCAAGTCAAGCATGTAATCATAAATGTTTTGTATACAACAGAGAGACATGGCTGCTAAGCAGATGATATTCTCTTTCCTTGAGAGATTTTTGGTATTTTAATGAGTGCAAAACCATTAACGATACAGATAACCTGCACATTAGTCACAGTCATTAGTTCCTGCCACAGCAATCAAGCACAGCACAATATTAATATTTCTTGTAGTCGGATGGAAACTTGAGACTTACTACATCTAAATCAATAAAACCCACACTTACTGCAGCAATTAAGACAGCACTAAAATCTAAATAATATTAAGCAGCACAGAATGTCTTGCTTTCAAGAAATCCTAGTATTCAAAAAAAAGCTGTGCCCATTAACTAAGAAATACATTTTATTCTAGTAGATGCAAATAAGCATCCAGTCAAGACATGTCCGCATAAGCCATCACCACTTATCTTCAAGGCAGCATGACTAATCAGGTTATATGACCATCTCCTACAACAGTGCTCCCCAACCTTTTTTTCTGCGGCCCGGTACCATTTGATCCACGGACCGGTACCGGGCCGCGGCCCGGGGGTTGGGGACCACTGTCCTACAATACCCAAGTTGCAGCAATGCAGCTGCTACAACTGCATACAACCCAAAAGTTTCTTGTAACATTACTTTCCTCTTCTTAAAAGGAGAACTATGAGGTGAGTGCTTTTCACTCACCTCATAGTTCTAGCCGACCTGTGACAATGAGACTGTCACAGGTCGGCTCAGTATATCGGGAGGTGAGCGAACACATACCGGGTTCGCTCACCTCTAGATCCTGTCACGCCTCTCTGTTTACCCTAAGGAGAACTATGGGGGAAAACACTGACCCCATAGTTCTCCTTTAATACTATATTCTTGAATTACATATTCAAACACAGGTTACTAAAAAGTGAACTATGACCCAACCTTTTTTTGCCATAGTTCTCTTTATGGTCACAGGAGGACATATACTGATGTCCTCCGGTGATCCAAAACTCAGCATATAGCAGGCTATTGCCTGATATATGCCGACAGCGCAGAGCCTAGCTGCAGCCGAGATGGATCACAACAATATTGTCGTGATGCACCCCACTGCCTGATTGATGGCTGGCCCTGCCTCTCTAGAGTAATATACCAAGTGAACAGCAAGTCTGCAAAAAACACTACACATTGAATTGGCCAAATTTCAGCCTATCATGCAGTCCTAAAAAGTGTTACACAATTTCCTTTAATGCCATTTCAAATGCAGCACGCAAAAGCATTTAACAGACCTGTAGCCACTTCTATTTCTTGCCACATTCAAGGCATTTAGGCTTTAAACAGCTTTATACTGGATGTGCGAGACCATCCACCAAATATTAATAAGCAGGCCCCCCTTTTGCCAACAAAACAGCCCTGACTCATTGAGGTAAGGACTCCACTAGACCTTTGAAGATATGCTGTGGTATCTAGTACCGAGCAGTCAGCAGCAGATCATTTAAGTCCTATAAGTTGCAAAGTGGGGGCTCCATAGACTAGACTGGTTTTTCCAGCACATCCCACAAATGCTCGATTGGATTAAGATCTGGGGAATTTAGAGACCTCAAACTCGTTGTTGTGTTCAATTCTTTATTATTATTATACAGGATTTATATAGCACCAACAATTTGTGCAGCGCTTTACAATATAAGGGACATTACAATCACAATACAATTCAAGACAAGATGGTAAGGAGGGCCCTGTCCATGAGCTTACAATATAAAAAGGGAGGGGCCAGTGATACACAATCCTGCTGAAAGAGGCCACTGCCATCAGGGAATATCGTTTCCATGAATGGGTGGGTGTATTTAGTCAGCAACAATGTTTAGGTAGGTGGTGTGTGTCAAAGTAACATCCACATGAATGGCAGGATCCAAGGTTTCCCAGTAGTACCGTGTTTCCCCGAAAATAAGACAGTGTCTTATTTTTTTTTTTTCATGAGGGGGCGTGTCTGGTACGGGGGCGGGAGGGAGCTGCCTCTCCGCTCTGATGTCATCCAGAGAGCAACAGCGTGCGGGTAGGTGGACGGGCGAGGGGGCGGGAGGGAGCTGCGGCCGGTCTTCACATGTGAAATTGAATTACATGTGCAGCTACCCCGAAGGTAAGATGTCTGTAATATAAGACCTACCCCGAACTAGGTCTTATTTTCGGGGTAGGTCTTATATTACAGAAATCCCCGAAGATAGCACTAGGTCTTATTTTCGGGGTAGGTCTTACTTTCGGGGAAACACGGTACATTGCCCAAAGCACCACACTGCCTCTACCAGCTTAATTCTTTCCATAGTGCTTCTCTTCCTTATGCAAGCAACACACACGCACCTGGCCATCCACATGGTGTGGGGAAAAAAATTGATTCAGACAAGGCCACCTTTTTCCATTGCTCTGTGGTCTAGTTCTGATGCTCACATGGCCATGGTAGGTGCTTTTAGCGAAGGACACAGGTCAAGGCTCCAGACATAACTGCATTCAATTTATATACCACTTTATATGATCCAATATGAAGGCTCTCAAATATTAGAGTTAGGACCACACTTCACAGCAGAGCCTTGACACGGCAGTGTGGCTGCCAGATATTTAGCAAAAGTTCTGCAACTAAATACTCTGTTGTTAACGCATATGGTTAGACAGTGTAATTTGTGTTTCCTTACAGGCTAACTGGTAAATGTGCTGGGACAATTCTTTTGTATTGTTGCAAGCCCTTCTTCGTGCACATTGCTTTTACGGCTAGTTATAAATTGATTTGTGCTTGTCATTTTTGTTTAGCAGAACTACATATACTTTAGCAAGTATAATAGTTCTCATAAATGTATTACAAATGGGTAATTAGACGTTTACTTGGTGTTCAATTTAAAAGTATACATGACTCAAATATATACAACAAAAAAGCATATGTTCACCAGTTATCTTTTAAATACATATAAATAATACATTGTTAGAAGTAGAAAAATGTGGCTGTGCTGTCTACATAGCTTGATCTTCTAAATATTCAACTTAAAAAAGGTAAAAAGTACAGCAGAAAAAATCATGTGACCTTGCCCCTGCTACATTACATTCTGCAGTATCACCACCAGCGTGTCTGGCTATTGCAAAGTAAAGAAGAGGCGTACAGTGTACAGGTAGAAATGACCCTGAACAGAGGGATGTCCATTAAAAAATGTATCTAACCCCCGCCCCCCCATAAAAAGTAATATTGCAGCATACTGGTCCTTAGAGGTGATGGCTGCATTATTTGTCTTTTGGGGATTTTTAAAAAACTTTTCTACTTAATTTTCAGCTGGCGATTCTGCAAGTAACACGCTGTCAGACATCCAGTATAATAGAACGTATAAACTGATACATGTTTGCTAAAACAGATACACTGTATGGAGGAAGGGCTGAGAGAGGTGAGGGGCTTATTCACTGTATGTTAATTAAATTAATGAGAAACACAAATTTCAGACCTAAGTCTTTATATGGACAGATCACTGTGAAGGTTTTGAGAAAAACCTGGAATTAGCCACGTTGCCTGCTGCAAAAAAAGTAAGAAATATATATATATTTTTTTTTTTTTTTAATTTTCGGTATGCTGTGTGAATAGATGCACATTATAAGCATATAAAAGTGTTTTCTGCAAAAGTGCAAATGCACTTTAAACAATTTGCAGCATTTAGCCATTGCTGCTGAAAAGCTTGTTAAAAGCTGAGCATTGTTTTTCCTTTTAGTGGCTTTGGAGTTGTATCCTCCGACAATCATTTTCAAGCTCAAATTCATAAAAATGATGTAAACCACATCACACTTAAAAATAATGAAACAAAAAGAAAAAAATACTGATCTAATAAGACGACAATAAAAATGAATCAGCATCTGCAGTCTTCATTTGTTCATGTGTCTTTCTAATTGGATGGTGAAAAATATGCTTTCCCAGAGCCTTTATGAATAAAAAGTTCCTAGCTTATTATAAAGCTTAACAGAACAAAAGCTAATTTGGGAGACTGCAAAGCATTGTCTCTTAATTTGCTGACAAATAAAACCTTAACCATGCTGAGATTCGTGCCTTGTCCGACATCAGCAAATCAAGGAAAGGCCTGTTTATCAGCAACATTCCCCATGGGTCGCACACAAACACTTCAGTCTAATACCAATTTATTAACCAGATTGGAATTGCTGTGTTGTCTTCAGAACACCTTTAACTCCAGGCTTTCGCTAAATGCTTAGCTCCTCTGGGAATCAGGATCAATGGTAATTAAGTGAACCCCTCAAGCTTTTGGGTGGCAGTTCAATTATCTGCATGACTGCTAACAAAACTTTTCACACTAATAGCAACGTCCTAAAAACAGTTAGAACACTTTATTCCAAGCCATCTGTCCTCCTGCGCTTCAAGATACAAGACGTAGCAGACGTGACTGCCACAAAGCAGTATAGATTCACACACCTTTACTCTGCAAACAAGGCAAACAAACAAACATGCTCCTTCAGTACAAACAGGGTTTTACAGCTGAAGGACATCTTCACTTAAGCTAAAAAGACTCGGAATTCAGATGTACAGCAACACCAAGCTCTTTCAGTCCATTAATAAAAGCAGGGTTTGTGCTATTGAAAATTACTGATCAAAGGTTGTAAACTGGGCTGGCTGAGAAATGGTATGCGCTAACCACAAAAAGGAATCCTTTAAACAGCTCATTAAAAAAAAACAAACACAAAAAAGTAGGCAAATTTCTTCTAATGTAATTTACCAAAAATAGAAGCAAACAGTAAATTGCCCATTATCCGGTATTCAAGCAACTGGCAAAAAAAAAAAACGAGGACTAATATATGTCCTCGATTTTTTGTTGCTCTTGCTTGATAGACAAGGGGACAATAATTTTTTTTGTTGGCCACTACATTTACTTGCTAATGAAATTCTTTGTTTATATGTTGCTGCCGGCCGTTACCCTTTTACCTTTATTAACTCTCAAGCAACCAGAAAGTACAGTTATCTGGAATCTGCCAGGTAACTTGGAGTTTACTGTCAGATTAAAAAAAGTGGAAAACGGTAAACATGTTCTATACACCTGAATGCAAAAAATGGAACCCCCCTCCCAATCAAATGAGTTGTTTTCATGACATTCTAAGTTTAAAAAAATGAACAGTATATTTAAAGAACAAACATTACATAGCACATAAATATGCTTTATTTGCCTATTGTAACCATTATAAATGTGATTTGAAAAGTAATCTCGTTTCATCTTTATTTTAAAACCCTTATTGTTTACTGAAGCCTATGAAAATCAGTGTACACTCAAGGGTCAGAGAATGTTTTGGAATTCTTAAATTGCAGTTACCTGACCTGGACTAAGGCCTATCAATTCAATTAGGTTTTGACAACCACTAACTAAAAGAAAAACAAAAAACACGATCACTGGAAGTGGAAGGGTGCCCAAACGTTTCCTACATGTCATCATATTAGGTTTCTTAATTTGAGAAATTAAGCAAATTTAGTAATTGCACATTCAAATTTGCAAAAAGGTGTGACATTTCATTTGTTTTATGTTTGTTCCTAAAATAGATGGTATCTGCATGCTTCACTACCGTAACACATCCAACATATGAGGGGTGTATTCCTTATCTTTTGGCTTTGTGATGGAAGACATGCAGATACCTTCGCTGAGAATGGCTGGGTGTCTTTCGGATTCACAGAAAGGAGGCATATTAAAAAAGGAGAACTATGGGGGTCAGGGCTTTTCCCCATAGTTCTCCTAAGGGTCATGGGAGAACACAAACTAGCGTTCTCCCGTGACCCAAAGCTCAGTATACCGCACGCTACAACTCGCAATATACTGAGACGCCGCAGCCGGGACGGATCCCGACAATACTGTCTGGATCCACCCAGCTGCGGGATTGACAGCTGGCTCTGCCTATCCATAGCCAGCTGTGCCCGCCCCCTCCCCCATCCGTTTCGCCAGTCAGCGCTGGAGGATCGGAGAGGGGGGAATCCCTGCAGGGAGCCGTGAGTGACAGTCACGGCTCTCTGCAGTGATAGGTCGAGAAGTGAGCGAGCGACGGTATGTGTTCGCTCACTTCCCAATCTACTGAGCCGACCTGTGACAGTTTAATTGTCACAGATCGGCTCAGATTATGAGGCTGATTGAAAATCACTCGCCTCATAATTCTCCTTCAGGTCTATGGGAACACTTATTCTGCTAATACCCTTAACTCTGATTAGCTGTATTATCTGCCAACCATGTTTTCATAGATGGTATATATAAGATTAGGGGGACATGTTTGTCTGGTATTACATTATGCAGAACTGTTCTTTCCTATTAATTTTGTTCTCCAGCATGCTCATGATGCTTATCTACCAGATATCTCACACTCTGCCAACTTCTGGAGCAGGGGAGCACACATTTTTGTTTTACGTGTTTTTGAATAGTGCAGGTTGGTAAAATGGGACTGTCACCTTCCGGTGTCAACACAAAAGGCTACTTGTGAGCAATTGCATCAATGAGATCAAGAGAAGTCACAGCATGATTGTACCCCCAGCTCTGGGAATCTCAAAAACTCTGACAATTAATGTTTTCTACTGTGGAATTCACCAGGTTAAGAAAAAAGGTATTGTTCATGCATTTCTCCTTGACTGAGAGTGGCTGTAACAAAGATGTTCTCAGACGGAGGGAAATGAAATGATAATCAGTGTGCATTCCATCCCATTATCCGTTCTGCTAGTGTTAAGAAAAAAAAAAGTGTCACAATAATGAATCCTCAACAAAACATTTAGATTAACCTGGAAGAATAATGAACTCTCATAAGCCCCCATGCTCTTAGCACCTCACTGGCTCACTGTTTCCTGGAAGTCAGTCTTGGTAGTGGACATGTCACCAAAACCAATACTCCTCATTGTCTGGTAACTCATGGCTCGCTCATCCAGCCTGCAAAAGGAGGGACACAAGCAAGTATCCCGTCTGCCATTTTTAGTGATCCAGTCCCCGCCGAGTTCTCACCAGCAACAGGATCAATAGTGTGATATTGGCCTAAGGAGGTGTGAAGAGTACTGCATGGAAGGGTAAAGTGGAGAAGTAGCGTGGCACAGCAGGGTGATATGTGCAACCTCATCATGATATAATATTCCACTACAGGACAATACAATATATCAATATTTTGAGACAATGTGCTACTGCAAAGTTATATATTGTGCCTCTGCTGGACATTTGGTCTTATATTTCCTAGGTCATTAGGTCTGCTGTAACATAAGATGATCCCTTTATCAATGTTAGAAGCTTTGCAAATGGCTGCTCATCTCGTGTAACATGTTGATTAGCTCTCCATAGTCACTATCACTTCCTTGTTTTACCTTGAGAATGTTGGAATTGTCAATGCCAACATCTACCAGCCATACAGATTCATAAGTCATGCCAATAATATGGTGCCTGTTCTCTACCTGGTTAAACCTCTCCACTTTTTCATTTTTATGTATACTACACTCGTGTAGTATGTTTATGTGGTATGTTTATTGTGAAGCAATTCCATGTCAAGTACAATAAAGTTTTCCTTCTAATAATAACTTTTATAAGTTTTTCAACTTGATAAAAAATAGACTAAAACTGGATATATGGGCACAATAAAACACAATAGTTCGGGTAGGCAAAACAATATAGAGCATATGCAACATCCCATCTCTTCCATTTTAAAGACCACATTGCATACACATTAACAGTAATTGAATCACTTTTTTTTTTTAATAACCAACATTTGTTACAGCACTTTACAAATAACATATGCCTTTTGAAATAAATGAGCCTGTCCCTAAATATTACAGCAGCAGATACTATTAACTCCCACCTTTGTCAGATAACCTGTTTCACACAATTTACATTATATTTCAGCATAACAAAATTCTGCAAAAATACTATATATAGTAAAGGCCATCGTTTCTAAATGTTTTTCCTTTATGGACAAAATACATAAAATGCCTAATAAAACAAATAAAATCAAGAGGATTACTGCCTTGTAGCATGACAAGGTTCCAAAGCCTACTTCTAAGCAAATCAAAAAGAAATAAGAAGCTTCTGTGAACTCTTGTGGGAAGAGGTTCACAGAAGCTCAAAAGAGAAATGCCCTACAAGCAATTTGTAGAGTACCAAAGGTTTGCTAGGCATTATTTGTTGCAAAATTGTGATTTTTTTTCATTGAAAAGAACAAGAATATAAAATAAGAATGGCATAGTCAATGTATTGGCAACTTATTGTTACCTTGCATTTGCAATTATAGGGTAAATATGAACAGAGATAACCCAGTGCTTTTAAACTACTGCATGTGTCAAGTCATGTGAAAACATATGCAGTAAGCATGTCATAAATGAGACATGAAAGGGCCCCTACAAGGAGATCTCCATGCATGTATTACATAGTGTGTATGTATACGGGGAGAAAATAAAGCGTGCCTCAAAGCAGGGGTGGAAAAATTAATATGGCGTTCAGAATCCAGTATGTTCGGTCCAGTAGGTAGTAGGGTTTTTGCTCCATTGACAACATGCTCCTGGGATTTGTCCAGCCCTAAGGTCTCATTGTGAGTTTATAAACTATCAGGGTCCAATCACCGTTAGAGAACTAAAGTACTTGCCTGACTCACAATGCATGTAATTTCTCAGGTTGAAGCTTTTTCTAGTGTATATAATCCACTTAACAAGGTGCACTGAAGGCTGGGACAGAATTGTTTTTTTATATAAAAAATCCTTATTTAGGAAGATCAGAGAGGGGTACAACTGAACAATGAGCATGTCCTTTCTCTTTAGGGTGTAGAAAAACTGATAAGTCCTGACCTCCAGAATTTACCCTCCAATGCTGGGCCAGATGTTTGGTCTTACCAATGCATAGGTTTTTGCATTTCCCACTACACTGGACTGCACATACCAAATTACTTCAGTTGTGTTTGAGTGTTGGCTGTACAAGCTTCTGCTGGCATTCCAAATCTGCACAGTAGCAGTGCTTACTACTTAGCTACTGTGATATCCACAAATACATGAAGAAGGTGCTTTCACATTTCTGTTTACTAGAACTGGGATCAAAATTCTCCTTTTACATTAGAATGTACTATACCACCTTTGGGATACTTGATCTAATAATACATAATTTGATATTTAACAGCAAATTGCAAACTAAATTACATAGCCTGTTTCTCTGTAGATATAATGTGTAACTACTTACACGCCTACAAACACACACAGATTACCTTCATATTACAATCACATGTGTGAAGGTAACAAGATTCTCAGCTTCCAATTTATTGGATTATATTTCTGCACCTTGCGATGCTCTGTATAAAGGCTCAAATTAGTTTTCAAACTAACATGGTTTATAAAAAAAAGTCCTCTATTTCCAAACACCCTTTATACATACTTATACGATGAGTGAATGCCTCAGTATTGATTTAATCCAACTTCCACTGTCACGGGGATTGGATATATATTTCCCCAGGCTAAAATAATTTATGTATGGCATGAAGCAGCAACCAGTGAAGGTGAAGCAGATTACTTGGCAGGATATAAATTTCCCTGTTTGCAGCACGCTGGTGACTTAGTTAATATATGACTGTATCCCGTAACCAGATTACCAATGGTTCACCTTTTCAATGAATCTTTATTCTACAAGGATGACAATGAGGTAAAGCACACACTTCGTATCAATTCACTCGAGAGATCCTCTCCCTGAAACTGCTATACTTATGTCTTCCAATTCCAAGACATCTCTTGGCAGCAAAGGCTATTTTTATGGGCTCGTCACTTAAAGCTATCTCCATCTGCTCAGCTATACATGCAAATTTTCTCAAATACTAGTGGACAGGAATTGGGAAGGAATTTGTTTTCATAGGTTTGTATGTACTCCTATTCCGATGAGCTTTTATAGAAACTTTGGCACATTAGGCATTTTTACAACAAAAAAAATGAATGGATACTACAAATTGTTTAGTTCTTCAGATGATTATAAGAACATATTCATAAAACAATGTCCTAGATAAAGTATTCAAGTGATTGATTTAAAGAGCAAATTTATTGGACTAATTTTTTTTTTTTTTTTAAGTTCAGGCTGTAAGATATACATGATGTGACTATGATCTGTATGGAGTTAAAATATTAGAATGGGTAGAATTATGCTAGCCATACACATTAGATCAGCCTTTCTTAATCAGGGTGGCACCCTAGGGTGCCTTCTGGTTTTCTCAGGGGTGCCTTGAAATGTTCACATCGTCATGCCTCCAATGAGAAGAGTGCTTCTGAAGTGCAGGGGCTTCTGATGTGAAAAAGGGGGACCCTAATGTGAAGAGCGGCTCTTAGTGTAAAAGGGGCTCCTAATAGGAATGTGGGCTTTTGATGTAAAGGGGAACTCTGATGTGCAGCCCACATTTTTGGGGGGTTCCTTCTTAAAAAAACTATATCTGGCTCTTATCTTGGATAAGGGTCTGGTATGGATTTTGGAGGGACCACACGTCTTTTTTTTAAATTGACGGTTTTTAGATTTTAGACTAGGGTGCCTAGAGAGTTTGCATACTTTTAAAAAGTGCCATGACTGAAAAAAAGTTGAGAAATGCTGCACTAGATTTTGGTGGGTGAATCTCCTGCTGCAGCTATTGTACTCTGACAGCTGGCACCCACCAGCTTACCAGTCCTTGGGTATGGTGGCTGTATTAAATTTTCATTTTTCAGGGTAAGAACATTTTTAGAAAATAAAAAGGCAACATCTGTTGATCTTGGCAGAATGCATTGTCATTGTTACATCCTGTGAACTGCATTGAAAGCAAAAAACAATCCTTATCTTTCAGATGTATTTGTAGTTCAGGGCCTGGAAGTGTGTTAAGCACACAAAAAAGCCTGGACATTTTAAACAAATGCTCCATTTTAACAGGTAAGCTGTCCTGTCTGGCACAAATAAAATCACCCCTATATATGTATTCAACTGTATATTTACATTTTTGTCTCTGAGTTAAAGAGAACTTTTTTTTTTTTCTTCTTCTTACTAAGGGTTATAACATCGGCCAGCTTTTTTTTTTTCTTGGCCATTTTCCCTGGTTATAGTAAATATATATAAAACGGAGTATGAAGAACTGTAAGAAATAATTAATCAGTGTGGAAAAACAGGAACATTTCCTTACCTAGGCATGTGACAGCTTTTAGTTGTCATGTGTCTTATTAGATTGCAGATTGGCTTGTTTTCCCAGATACAGGGGGTGTGAGAATACATTGACACAGCAGTGAAAAACAGAAATGAATCAGTGAGTTTACATAGCACTGATTATATTAGACATTCCAAGCCATTAGACATTTAAATTTCACCATGCAAGTGAAAATTCCAGTTGAAAAAACACATTTGTTCCCACTTTTAGACAGAGTGATGAAAAGCAAGAACCCCCGATCAGGTTTTTACTGTGGTTTGTGTCGTCACTGGAGAGATTCAACCTATATGGGTCATTGTCAACTATAGAAAGAATAACAGGGGTGTGGAAATTTTGGAAAAAACTACTAGTCCAAGGACTAAAGTGGGGGCCGAATCTACTTGTCCCTCATGACAATCTACTTGTACTGATACAAAAAAAATAATTTTAACCAAAATCCTATTTAGCAGTGCTAAGAAGCGCTTCTCATTGGTCAGTGACGTCAGGTGACTGCGTTGACCAACGAGTGCTTGCAATTTGCGAGCGAAATTCAGAATACATAGAACAGGTACAGATAGTACACCCGTACTGGTGGACGGGAAGGACCATTTGCTGAAAGGTAAGTATAGTGGGAGGGAGATGTGTGCGGGTAATTCCATTTTCCCAAATTACTTGGGAAAGTGAATTTACCCTTTAGGGTTGGTGCAGACTTGGGGACGAAACCGAGCGCATGGCTGGGTGGTCACGGATCGCACACCACTGCCGATCACGCTGGCAGTGCCATTATTTTCTAATTGCACCCCAGTCATGCCTCCCTCGCAGCGCCGCTCTCGGCGCTCAAAGAAAACCAGCCCTGCTACTTGTCCGTAGCAGGGCTAAACCAGTGCAAAAAACAACTTGCCCGGAACTACGTGTCCCGGGCGTCAGGCGATACGAATTCCACACCCCTGAATAAGGCAAAATCCAAAATCTTCGTTTTTCAACAGAACAGGAGGCAGTATTTTCCAAGAGGGACACTTGCTGCTCATGTGCTGACAGTCAAAAAGGTAGGATTTCTTCTCCTTTGGGGATTTCTCCTTTCTTTTTGCTGTGCCCTTTTAGACAGGAAGTGCAGGAAAATTCTCCTGATGGAAAGACAGCAATAAAACCTCCAACAAAGCTAGAGAGAAGTTCTAACCCTCCACCAATCTATCAAAAACTAGAAAAAAAAATCTGGCTAGTTACACATTTTTATTTTCGCAATACAACTGTTTCGGAAACACAGTGCATAACCATCTGTTAGCCTTCTCCAGAAATAATATAAAACCTTAATTAGATACTGACAATACCATGTGGAAATGCACTTTTACCCTATAAACCACAAAAAAAATTCTGACAGAATGTTCTGCTAAATTACCTTACCACATATACCATACCCCAATGATTCTCCATACAAACAAAAGAACATATTTCCACACCCTATAAATATTGCTCTTGGCTACAGTAACAAATGAATAGTTTCAATTGCACATTACCTTGCAGTGCTGGATTCAAGCAGTTCACATTTTCCCATCATTTCAGCAATAGCCAGGCATAACTCTTTCTTGCAGAGGGAAATGATTATGGTTTTTATTGCCATATTGAATAGTAAAAATGGCTGAGGTAATAAATAACTAGCACAATCATTCTCATCACAAGGAGCCAAGTACAATATATAAACTGGTCAATGCGACCATTCCTCACTGAATGAGCATGCATATATGAACACAGACATTACTTTCTCCGGGGACAAAAATAATATATACAACACAGTAGTTCAAAGGCTTCTGACAGCAAAACCAAATGCAATTTTAGGTTCTTCCGGGTCATTGTGCCTATGAGCCTATATGGTAACCTCAATTTACTTACGAGAAGTACAGTACTGGGTTTCCAACTCATAAAAAACAGACAGCAGAGCCTTGAATATGTATTGATTTTCACAGCTGCCAAATCATATACACTTCTGATGCTTTCCACTCAAACATTAAGCTACGCCGCTCTGCTAAACTCATCTTTGAAATGGTATTAAGGTCATTCTGCCTTCAAAAAATTACAATTTCCATTTGAAAAAGCTTCGTAGTGTTTGTAAGGTTTATGCTAGAACAGGGTAGTACAACTAGTGATGGGCCATTTGAGCTTCTCGGTGCGTCCGTAGCATTCAAAAATACATGACAATGTGCAGATTTTGTAAGATGCAAGCGTTTTATGTTATCTGTTCCTGCAGGCTGCAAAGGCCTCCCCACTGTGCCTTGAAGGAGATACACAGACAGGCAAAAACATATTTCAGCCTGTTTTCAGCTGACAATCCTGTGCAATTAACATAAACACAGAGTACACATTATAAAGCCAGCTGTAATCCTTTCTATTCTTTTTGTGTCTCCTTGTACAAAACAGGTTCTTAGAAATTGGCATGATCTGTAAGGCTGGGTTCACACCTAGGCGTATTGAATATGCGCGATTCGCAGTGCGACAAACGCGCGTTTCCGAGGGCTACTTGGCTGTATCCCAATGGAAACGCAAGACCAAAACGCCCCAAAGAAGTACATGTACTTCTTTGGGCGTAGGCCGTTTGTAGCGCGTTCATACGGGCTGAAATACGGAAAGGTGTGAACCATACCCATAGAAAACAATGGGATTTTCAAGTTTGTACGTTTTGTGGAGCGTTCATAGAGCGTTGAACGCGCAACAAAACGTAAAAGGTGGTAACAGGGCCTAACAAATGGAAGAAAAATACAGCACTGTTGCAAATAGCAACCAACCAACCAAACCTCAGCTTTTATTCAACTTTGGGCACACAACTTGCATTTAAAAGGAGAACTATGACATGAGTGATTTCCACTCATCTCATAGTTCTAAGCCGACCTGTGACAATGAGACTGTCACAGGTCGGCTCAGTAGATCGAGAGGTGAGGGAACACATACCTGGTTCCCTCACCTCTTGATCCTGTCACGGCTCTCTGCCGTGACAGGGGGAGGGGCTGGATTCCCCTCTCCACGCTCCGATCTGCCAGCGCTGACTGGCGGAACGGACAGGGGAGGGGGCGGGTACAGCTGGCTCTGCCTCTAGATAGGCAGAGCCAGCTGTCAGTCACGCAGCTGGGAGGATCCCGGCATAATTGCGGCGTCTCAGTATACCGTGAGCTACAGCTCGCGGTATACTGAGCCTAGGGTGACGGGAGGACGCTAGTTTGTGTCCTCCCGTTACCCTGAGAACTATGGGAAAAGCCTTAACCCCATAGTTCTCCTTTAATCTGAAGTGGGGAATCCAAAATGTGGAATTTAACAGAATTAACAGGCTCTCCTCTAGTTTTCATAAAGGACACCCATGCTCATTCAAAAACAACAACAAAAAAACCTAGATTGCAAAGAGTGGTAACCCTGCCTAACCAGATTTCAGTTGGTCAACATCAAATCACTGAAAGAAAGAACTATATGTTACTGCACCTAGTCTAACTGAATATGCCAGAATGTGTCAGACCAGTGGGGGCATGTGGCGTCAATGTTCAGGCAAATATATTGTTGATGTAATGAAATGCAATATTTGCCTGTTCTGCAAACAATCATACAGCACTCTGTAGCAGGTAATTTCTTTCAGAATCCGTTTTTCCTCGTGAGGCGACCAAGGCAGTAAGGTATATTTTCCTTTTACTGTAGGAACTGCCAGGACATTGAAAGTATCGTTTCCAGCGACTAGAAAATCTGTACTTTTAGGAACACTTTTAGGGGTGAAATTCAGAAACTTCCTAGCATGTGAGGAATCTGGAACCCAAGCAATGGCTTTGGACACTTGTTATCGACCATTTTTCACCTTTATACATCACTGCAATCAGTGAAATCACTGCACGTTTAACAGAAAACTGCCTTTATTTAAAAAAATGCATATAATTATACAAAGTGGGTATGTGAAGATAAAACAGGAGCATCATCACCATTCCTTTGCCAATGTGTGAACGTTTTAGCTTCTAAACTGCTACATAATTAGTAGAACTCTGCTCTAGTCTGTCTTCAGAGACCCAATGATTTTCCCAAACATCAAAGACACTTCAGGCCATCCTGTGATAGTCATGTTCCACTGCTCTCTCTATACCTCACAGGCCAAAAGAATTGGTTTGAGATGGAGGCTCAGCAGCTAGCTTTTGTCAAAGAGTGGACATTTCCATTTCGTAACACCACTGTTTGGTTTGCTTAGACTGCACATTTTGCAGTGTAATATGAGGGTAGCACTTTTTACCTGCTTGGCGAATGTAAAGGTTTATGTTAAAGGAAATTTGTGCTGGGAGAATATAAAAGGTTGCCATTACGGACCTCTCTTTTGCAATTGCATGGCTGGCATGTGACCAAATGGCTTAATGAGACCCAATCTCATAACCTAAGCCCATAGGCAGTGCTTCCAGGGGTATGGGGGGAGCATGGGACCTCTCCTATGGGGCAATACTCCTGCCCTGAGTGGCCACTCACCAGGCCAGAGCACTGTAGCAAGTGGGGGAAGGGACAATGGCATCATCCAGTGTTTGTCAACACCAAATGACAACACAGCTTAGGCAGGTGGGAATTCTGCAATGGCGAGGTAACAAGAGTCTGGTTGGTAAGAACACAGGTCCGGGAAGTGGGCTATCTGCAGACAGTGTCACTTTGCCTTAAATGGACAATGAGGCAGTGTCTCGAATTCTTTTCTGAGGCACTGACCTAGAGATAGCATGCAAATCATGAGTTGTGACTTATTCTGGGACTTAGGAAGAATTGGAGATACAGGCAAACTAGCATGTTTCATTGTCACAGGTCGGCTAGAACCATGAGGTGAGTGAAAACCACTCACCTCATAGTTCTCCTTTAAGTGAGGTATACACGGGACAATTTTCGGCCAGTTTCTGATAAACCGGCTGAAATTCACACAGTGGGTGCCCCTTTTGGCACCAATCCACCCTGCATCCTCAGTTGGAAAATTTTCCAATCAGCTGCTACCTCTGTTGGAGTATTAAGACAGCAGCCGGGAGCCCCTGTTAGAATACAACAAACAGCAGGGGATTCGTCCATCAATGCCCGTAAACATTGATGGAGGAATTTGTTCTATCTTTTCGTTCAGCCCGCAGGTTGAACAAAAAAAATAAAATGTGTATACCTGACTTTAGACGTAGAACAATGACAGCTCTGTATATTTCAGTACAGATTTCCTAAACAGTGAAGTAAACTTACTTGCCACTCCCAAAAAAAAAAAAAACCATACTAGGATTCAACCTTGGTGTATGAATTCATTTTTCCCCGCTCTCTAAATATACACGCCTATGGTAAAAATAATAAACATAGGAAGGTGGGAGAACCCTTGACTTCGCTTGCTGTAAAATCCTAAGAGTCAGCTTGTCCACCCTGCATGCTGAGTTGCTGATGGCCGTGCTTTTAGCAGCAATCAAGTTGCAAGGAATCCTCTGGTTTCCATGACAATACACAAGCCTGACTCTCGAAGCCCGCACTAAAGGCTTGACTTCCAGGGCCTCCACTGACACACACATAACAACTGACACAAATAAAGCCAGCATTAAACATATACAGGGACTGATTCTCTCTGGCTTCATGAATTTACATAAACTTTCTGTACTACACAGTTGACTGAATTTTTCTCCTGTATCCATAAAAACATGTACAATGAATTCACCATGCATAACCGTCCCTGATTTCTATACGATAGAGATTTCTTTAAGTAAAAACCATACATGCACATCTTGTAAATACCCACATCTGACCATGTGCCGAGAAACATTAACTGTACTGGAGACAAAATAAAACTTTATGGAGGCTAAACATTCAGAAAAATATATCAATGTCAAATCTTACATAGAAGAAAACATTGGTTGTTCAAATATACAGTTCACATTTCCTAAGCTAAGTAAATTTCCTAAGTACACCCACTACTTTTCTTCACGTTTACAAAAAAACAAAAAACAACTGCTAAGCACACGGCAAATCCGACCATTAACAAATAATTTTCTGTATGAATGCCCCTTATCTTAATAAAATGTAGACATGAACAAAATAAATTCCGCATTCTGATAGAAAGATATAGGTTGTACCGATATTCATTTTCCACCTACTAGATTTTATCTTTTTGCAAACTTCTAAATACAGAGTAAAAAAATATATATGTAAAAACGGTTTCCCACCAAAGAAATTATAATTTTGTGCAACCAATCTTGCGACCCAGGCACCCCTCCCTGTCAGTGTAACTGTGTATGACCTTAATCCAGGGAAACAAATCAATATGAAATTCAGGAGTCAGTCTGCCCAATTCAGAAGCCAGCAGAATTCTTTTTTAGACATAGGCACAACTACAAAACCAACTCAAAAGTTAGACCCCAGCACTAACTTTGAAGGCACTTTGGCCAACTCGCTGCTAGGGGTTTATCCAGCCCTACCTTAATCCCAACTACAGCGTAATCCAAACAAAACCCCAGCTTACTGAATGGACAAGCATGACATCTCATCAGTCTGCCTTCTCCTTCTGTCACTACATGTGCATACAGCAGAGCCTGAACGGCATATATAGGAGTCCAATATTAAGACAAATCCAGATTACACTCATTGAATTGAAACTACAATTTTCTTTCATCTATACTTTAACCTCCCTGGCGGTATGATTATGCAGGATTTTAGCATGCCAAAGCAGTACATTGTTTTTCATGGCAATTTGTTGTTTTATATTGTAGGCCTGTAATTCTTAGTACCGTATTTGCCGGCGTAAAAGACGAATCGGCGTATAAGACGACCCCCTACAGTTTGTGTTAAAATATAGGTTTTGGGCTATACTCGTCATATAAGACGAGTATAGCCCAAAATATATAATAAATAATTATAAAAAATAATAAAAAAATGGTCCAGTAAATGGGAATTCTGGGGGCGCTGCCTGATCCGTACCACAGTCAATAGAGTACTGTAAAAGTGCAGGAAGGGCACTGGACAAAGCTCTAGGGACAAAATTGAAGTGAAATAGTTTGATAAATATATGTAATAGGGTTGCACAGATACCAAGTACAGTACTCGGTACAAGTACGAGTACATGTACCGATACTTTTGAGCTCCAAGACTACACTAGAGAAAAATTAAAAAATTAGGAGGCAGCTGTCATGTGTAAGGAGCACACGGAGCTCCTGGGATTTGTACATCTCTGTTTTAATGTATGATTTTGTTTTTATGAATATAAATAAAGCGATGCACAGATACCAGTTTTGTGAGTACGAGTACTGGTACTTGCCGAGTACTTACAAGTACGAGTACTGATACATTTTTGTTTGTCATGTGACAGTTGACTAATGATTTCAGGACAGTGGTGGAGTGCCAAAGCCAGGTCCCAGCTGCAACCTCTGCAACCCTGGTAGTTGTCATGAAAATGCCAAGTATCGGCACTGGTACTCGAAAAGTATCTGTGCATCCCTAATATGTAATTATTGTATTGTGTGTATTCTGTGTAAATGTCATGTTTGCACTTTTGAATTTCCCGCTGGCTCCGCCCCCCGCTGTGACGCCCAAAAACAAAACTGAAAGCCGAATGCCGGCATCGGCCGGGCGAACACAGCAGAGGACACCGCGGACTCGCAGGGACAAGGTAAGTGATACTTTTGCGCAATCCCGAATGTGGCTCGGGATTACCGCTCTTGGTACTGAAAATTAACCCCTAGCCACACTCGGGAATAGCGCCAGGGAGGTTAAACAAAAAAACAAGCTGACTACATGCATTCACGTTCATCACACATTGAACTTTGCCATCACCAACACCTCCTTGGAAATATTATTTATATAGTCCACTAGTAAAATGAGCCACAGAAGTTATTATAGTATATAATAAAGAGGAAGTTCACCTAAGAAAATTAAAAATCAATATAACACATGTACCTTGACATCTGTATAGCATCATATTTTCTGGCCATATACCAGTAGAATTACATTAGCAAATATTTGTTTTCAGAATATTTGTTCAATTCTCTAATAGTTAATGGTGTCAAATTGATGACTGTTTTCAACCGTAGTGGTAAGAGAAAAAAAAAAAGAAACAGGATGGAAAGTTTTGCAAACAAAACTAACAGTGAATGTATTTTTCATTCGGAAAACTCCATTCATTCTACAACCAAAAGTTAAAATCAAATGCAATTTTGAACAAAATTAGTCACCTATCGGATGGCATTATCTAATATTCTGATGAGGTTTTGCAATTAGATAAAGGTCCGTACTAAAATCTATTAGTGTATGGCCAGCTTTAGTAGCTGTCAGGAATTACCAGCGACACCATGCAACTCATGCCATCGCTCAGCCCCCTTAATGCCAACTACGTTTTTTGATTGCAAAGCCTGACTGGAAACTGCTTGAACGCGCTTCCTTTGTGCCCTGATGTCAAAGACATAGGATAGCTCAAGTCCTGGAGGGAGGTTGCATTGTACCTGCATAGCTGACTGCACTCCTTTGCCTTGGAAATCCTGAAGAAAATAGCAAGCAAAACTGATCAACCACCGCATTAGTGGTTGCTGAGTTTCTACATTTTAATGACAGTCATTTTAAGTGTACTTGGTTTTTTTCCCAGGCTGCTTTATGCAGTTACAAAAATCCATAGAAAAATTGAGTTTCTCAATATAAATAAGACCCAGTAGTGTTTTCTAGTTGTAAGGCTTTGCAATGCGTCTCTCCTGGGACAGAGACAAAACAGTGGGGCACATTAAACTGATAATGTTATCTGATTGTTTAGGTGTAACACAAAGTTCAGCACACAAATGTTAACTCCAAGTTCAATTACAGAGCCGAAATATAATCAGGAATCTAAAGATCATTAACCAGCTGCTGCATTGCTCTGGGTAATTTATTTATGAAGCACAACAAACTACAAATTTTCTTCTCTAGCTGTTAAACACTTGTAAGTCAGTTCATGAGGGAAAAAGCAGTGACTGAAGGAGAAGCGATATTGAGATAGCAGAACAGGCAGTGGAGGCACTTACAGCACAAGGCCTTCTGCAGTCTTCTTAGCTTCATGGCAGTTCTGTACGCTGAAAATCTGACATTATTCAGATCAGCTGCAGAGAGAGAAAGAAAAATAAGGAGTTAGTATTTTTAAATATTATTTATAAAACATTGATACATTTTATGTAGATCATAATGCATCATATCTAAACATAATGACCAAACCTATGTTTAAAATAACAGAAAACAAGAGATGACAATAACCAGATCACAGCAATTGTGTTACGGCCTTGACTAGACCAGCGTTTCTCAACCTTTTTCAGTCATGGCACCCTTTAAAAGTATGCAAAATCTTGAGGCACACTAGTCCAAAATGTAATGGATTTTAAGGGACACACCTTAAAAAAAAAAAAAAGTGGGGATTCCCTCTCCACATCAAAGTCTTCCCTTCAAATCAGGAGCTCCCCTTCACAACAGAGTGCCCCTATTTCACGTCAGAGTCCCCTCTTCACATCACTAAGCCTCCCCCCCCTTCATAAGCCCCTCACCCCCACAACAGGAGCCCCGTTAGACTTGATTCACCTCTTTATATCAGAAGTCCCCTTCACATCAGTGTCCTCAGTCCTACCATTGCAATATTTCAAGGCACTCTGGATGAGAGAGGCTGGTCTAGACTGGTCAGCTTATTTCAACAATGAACTACCGTATATACTCGAGTATAAGCCGAGATTTTCAGCCCATTTTTTGGGGTGAAAAGTGCCCCCCTCGGCTTATACTCGAGTCAGCGCCAGCGCGTCTTCTTACTTACCTCGCCGAGCGTCGCGTCACTGCTGCTCGGTGTGCGGCTCTCCGAGCGGGGTCATCTGGCAGTCTCCGGGTCCTAA